>NW_005842113.1:1163584-1188215 GCF_000455745.1 Alligator sinensis | reverse complement strand
GGAAAGAGGTATACTTTTAACTTCATCTTCTTTCCAAATCCAAGACGTAATTGTTGAGGCTCTTTTTCAGCACATTAATTCCCTTGTCTGAACAGAGATTGAAAATTGTTAACTGATAATTAATATGTCTTTTTACCTTTTAATTAAAAAAGTTAACTGCCACAGATAAGTGCCAAGTAACATCTGAATGCCAAATGATGTCTTTTCTGCACTGAGCAACCAATCAGAAAGTGGACAAAAGCAGCACTCTTCATGCTTCTAAAGGTTTACAGGATTAAGAACAATTGAACCTGGGAGAGGCTAAAGCTGAAGAAACATCTACACACTACCTGCATCAATATTCTCTACCTTGATCTAGAAACAGAGCTTTAACTTTTGTTTTTCTCGGGGACTGAGATGATTCATGATGTTCATGATGTAAATGTTATCATATGTCTCTCAGGAGGGAAAACAGTCAATTTTTCTAAATTATGCCTGATATTTTTGCAACAGACAGCTATGGGAGCATGCTATCACCATGGACTCGTTTCCCTTCAATTGAGCCCAAAGGTTAGACTATAACCAAGGCTCTAAAGACCAGACTGTCAAAGGTATAGTGCTGTAAAAGACATGGCAATTAGCTTTAAAAAAATAAATAAAAGGACATCTCAGTGAGGGCTATTCCTTTGAAATATGGTTTATTTCCACTTTTTATGTTTAGTTGAGCAAAGTGTCAGATAAGTGAGGATAACCCATCTTACATCATACGGTGTTTAGAATTCTGCTTGCTAAATCTTTTGCTATCAAGGAACTAACTAAAGCCCATAATTAGTGTATGCACAGTGTAATTAAGGCTGTATTTCAAATTCCACTTTTCTAAGAAGCATACCTTTTCCACCCCCCCCCACCCCCCCTCGGAAAATTCTTTGAGTCTGAAATGTCCATATATTGTTTCAACCAATATATGGTCCTTTTTAGAAAGTTTGCATAAAACTGGTTCAGGTATTTTGCAGCTTTCAGTACTTGCAGCATGCGAACAGAAAGAAGCCTATTTTTCTCCCATATGTGCCAATTTTAAATTTATTTGATTTAGATACCATTTCTATGTAACTTTTGGTCTTCCTGAAAATACAGCTCTGTTCCAAAGGGGGTGTTTATAAAAATGGCACGTTGAATGTCATGTCTATCACCTCTTAAAGATGTTCAAATCAACCCTCTATTTCTACCCCTAATTCTGAGGGTTAACAGCCCAAATTCTGAGGGTAAAAAAATTATTCTACTTAAGCTATCAACACTCATTATAAAAGTTCTGCAGACCAATTAGCCCTATAGCTACACATGTGCAACTCATTCTTCCTATTATCAACTAGTCACACCTTCACAATATAATTATCTTTAGCCTTGTTGGATACCTTGGAAGTTAGTAAATGCTACTCTTTTACAGTCCAGCCCAACCCCTTTTATCTATGTTGGCTTTATATGTTAAACTAGAATAAAAACAGTGTATTTTTGTCAGATGCCAGCCATCGGGATTAAACACGGAGTACAGACATGATGACTAAGAAGGTGTTCTTTTGAGAGTCACTTCTTATAGTAAAATTGCTCTTAATATCTCAGAACACTGACTGACATTACAAATCTTGCACTTAATCATACTTTTCAGGTAAAACTGTAAAGTGGACATACCCTTAAGGTAAACATTTATCACAGTTTAGAGAGGCTATGAGGCTAACCTTCCAATTAAAACTTACAGTCATCACTATAGTTAACCTCTGTAAATTATTGGCAACCTTACCCTAAAATAAATTTTAGTCAACTTGATGCTAAGATCCTGATCAATCAGCAGTCTAAAATGTTCCTGAATTGTAGAACGTTCCTGAAATTGAGAAGTTCCAGATTCAAATAGGTCATAGTTAAAAATACTGGAATTAGCAATGCCTTGGTGATAAGGTTGATTGGGTTCAAGAGGGATCAAGAAAAATAGCTCCAGTTCAGTACACTTTCTGTAAGTTAAATAACATGGATGTTTAGTTCTCTTTACCTTTTTACTGTCTCTTTTATAAGAAATTCTGTTTTGTCTAATAGTTTGTGCTTTTTGTCAAATGACACATAGTATAAAGACCTGTATCTTAACTCATGTATATAATGGGCATCGTTGTGTTGTTATAACCATTTACATTTCAGAGGGATAAATTCACAATTGGGACTTAGGTGCTTAGCTGTCACTTTTGGTACTGAAGGGAAACCCCTCCTCATTTTCCACCAGAAAAATTCCCTACGCTCCTAACTTTTCCCTCTGCTTTGTCAGGATTCGTTTGGTAGTAAACAAAAAGAATACCTCTCAGACAAGGAATCACCCTTTGTGTCATTCATTCTAAACAATATCTTTGCAAAATTAACGTCTTATATCCAACTGCTACATGACTGGTGATATCTAAATGTTGGTTAACCAGTCACTGAGGCTGAGAACTTGGTAGCCAAGATCCAACAAAACCCAGTATTTGGATACTGATCAGTATTTGTTTCTTTCCCCCAAAGGAACAATTAAGCAAATACCTACAGGTAGTTTTACAGTGAATAGAAATGGAAATTTTGTTTCTACCCTAAGCATATGCATATTTCCTTTGAAATCAGTGTCACAATTTATGTCAGGGAGAACAGGGGCCAGGACAAGAGGCCAGCTTCCATTGAAGTCAGCAGAAGGAGTACTATTGGCTTTGATTGGAATTTGGGCAAAATTCACTCTCTCAGGCATTTATGAGGCTCCCACAGCTCCGTTAGCAGAGCACCCCACAAACTTTATTTTTACCAGACTCCACTATTTACTATTTCCTTTGAGATTATCAGTATTTTGGAGGAAGGGTTATCATTTAATATACACTATCAATAAAATTGGATCAAGTTTCTGAAGCTGTTAAACTTCATCGTACTCAGTTTCTGTTTTTACAATACAATGACTATTCCAGAACAGCAACACTAACGAATCCTAATTTATAGCATTTTTGCTCACTGTCTTCATTTAGAACAGGAGCAGGTGCAATTAAACTCTTGGCTAATTTATTAACTTACAGACACCAATAGAAATGTTGGGAATATCATAATAAAAGCGAGTTGAAGCATGTATTTCAACTGCACCTTCCTACCTCCAGTTGCTTACCAGGTATATGTTGTGGGGCTTGAGGAAGAGTGCATACATTAACCTCTGCCTCAGCAGTTCATGAGAGGAATGTTAGAGTTGTGAATATTAGGATTTGTGTGTGAAAAAACTTACAAGTAAATTTCATTTTGAGGTAAACTGATTGTCTTATAACATGCAACACTATGAATTCAGGCCAAGAGTTGTAACAAAATAACAGTTTAAAGAAGTATGTGCATACAAGAATAGAATATTATCATATGATAAACTAACCAACAACAACCAGCTAAATAGGAATCATACATTTAAAACAACTGTTTTGTGAAATTGTGTTTAACAATAAGAAAAAAGTAAGATGCTACCCCTATATTGGAATTATTAGGATGGGTCCTTGTAACTGTTTCAAACACTACTGAACTCCTGAATATTCCTGAAGGCCTGGAATTTTCAATGGACTTAATGAAAATCAAGTCTGCGGAAATCCTAATCAATGACTTGCACTAAGATTCCTGCAGTTATGGACAGATAAAATTAAATCCTGGTATTTATTTTGTCAGGAGACAGTTTCTCCACAGTGAAAATAAATCATAATTTATCCGTGTGGTCTCTTTCAAAAGGCAGGGTATCAGGTTTCTGAACTGATACAATAACATTTTTGTCCATCAGAATAAAGTATAGAGTATATAGAATAAGTATATCTATAAGACCTAGGCTTAGAGGGACTACAGCAGAAATTTCTCTCCATAAAAATAACCAGCAAGAAGAACTATTGTGATATGGCCACCAGAAATGGAAAAGTTCTTAATTTTGTTAAAAGTCTTTTAATGTGTAACGTATGACACTGTTATTGATTTGAGAAACCTTCATAGGAGCAAAATATGCTCTCAGAACAAATTGAATCTGTATTTCTTTACACAGACATGAGTCAGAGCACTTGAACATGCACTTCCAAATATAGTAACATGGCTCCTATAAAAGATTTACAACCAAATATTAATTATAGAATGATTTTTTTAATGATATGTGCTTTTAATAATGAAGAAGAAATGAAATCAGCTAAGTCAATAGCTATATATCTACAGAAATGGAGGTGAGATTTGTGTTACAATTTGTTGAGTTCTGTGAAAATAAAGAACAAAGCCAGGTGATAAATTTTTATAATGTATAGATATTACGCTTGTCATGACATAAGCACTCAGAAAGCTCTCTGCGGCTGTAACCAAACAGAAGTCTTAAGTGCTTTAAAAATGGCGGATCCTCATTTAAGATAGACCTGGATGGATGTGGTATCAGACTAATGTGCTTTAAGTTAGAACGCACTATCGAACCTTGGTACCCTTTGCGATTCAAGTTAGGTCTATTCTGCTGGCATCCCATGGGCAGGAGCTCCCAGCCCTCATAGGGTGGCACTTTATTCTCAGGCCAAGCTTGTCTGATCCATCCAATCACTGGGCTGGCCTGCCCCTGGGCTGTAACTGTCCTGAATTAGTGAAGTCTCTATCCCCAAGCCCATGCTCTCCATCTGGCCAGCTGTGAGTCACATTCAGGCTGGAAGGTGGGGAGTGGTCTGTGTCCCTGTACCAGCCCTGCCACTGGGGCACCTGCATCCCCAGACTGTGCCCCTCACACCATCATGAAGCACCCCACAGACCTGACACAGAGCTTGGGAGGACCCTCAGTGCATGGGCATAGCTCCACGGGAGCCTGGCCCAGGCTCCCACATACCCTCCCAGAGAGCCCCAGGGCCTTGGATATGGGCACAACCCCAGGGAAGCCCAGCCGTAGCACCTTCACACCACATCTCAGTAGCCAGAGCCCAACCCTGCCATCTGGACCCCAGCATTGCCCTTCCCCCTGATGGTTAGAAAATGGTATTTAGAGGTTTGCTTTTGGGAATTGGCTTGTAGGTAAAGTAGTTATTGCATTAGAACAATGGTCCAAGGGAATGACAAGGTGTAATTGATTTCTAAAAACCATTTGTGACAAAGTTTCCATCAAGGCCCACTGTGACTAAAGCCAGCAGATACACAGGCTAGGAAATTGAAGATAGGTACCACAGTGGTCCATGTGGGAGGGCACTGTGCCAAACTGCAGAGCCCTTGGAATTTCTGGTTTTGGTAGATGTACCAAATTAGAAGGAGACTGGTAAAACACCAAATTAGGATGTGTGCATGTGATATATTTCTTTGTTTTACAAACCTGCTGACAGGACAGAACATGGATGGTATGATGACCACAGGGAGACCAATCAATGTTGCACAGAGATGAAGTGTGATCAGAGGGGAGAAAGAATACAAAAGGAGGGATTTCAGAGCAGCAAAGTGTCTCTGAGAAGAGAACCTGAGGCCACCATGGACAGAGAGCATACCACCAGCCCATCTCACCCACCCTACCTCTAGGCTGCTGATGTCTGACATTCAAGAAAGAACCTTAGGGTAAAGCATGAATACTTGCTGGATGTACCTGGACTCTGTGATAGCTCTAGAACTGGTAGATATAGAATTGTTTGCATTATTCTTATCTGCTATCACTTTGTATCAATAAAATTCACCTATTATCGAATGGAGAGGAACAAGGTGTCTGGGTCATAAATCTAGTGTCAACATCATCAGGTGGAGCAGGAGCCAATGTGGGCAGCTTGCCTCTGCTGGGTCAAGGTGATGGGAGGCAGAACATTGGGACTGGGCCTGCCTGGAGGCAACCTTGTGGCCTTTGTGGCTCAGGCAATACCAGCAAATTCCCAGCCCATGGGCAGTTGGAGTGCTGTGAGTCTTTTTTGACTTGCAGATACCGGGTCCCAGAGTACTAGGGTGGGGGGAGGGGGCACTGAGCATCCAAGCTGAGATAAGCATGTGGATGCCCCTGGAAACTTCAGGATTAGGTTTGGTGTGGCCAGCTCCCTCTGTGTAGCAGGTAGAGGACAATGGAAATTTCCAGCCCAGGGTGAAGGGCATTGTTAGAATCACATGGTGTCTGGTAAGTTAGTCTTACCTTGATCCTGGGTAAGCTTTTTGAGAGAATTATCATAGCGCATGTCCATGAGGGGCCAGCAGGGGAGATTATGCTTAGGGGCAACAAACACGGGTTCAGTAGAGGCAGGTCCTGTCAGACCAACCTGGTGGTCTTCTATGACCAGGTCACAAAATCCTTAGATGCAGGGGTAGCAGTGGACGTAGTCTTTCTGGACTTTAGACAGTCTCTCACCCTATTCTTATTAAAAAACTAGCGGACTGTGGTGTCGACACCTACACAGTCAAATGGGTCACTAACTGGCTGAAGGAATGCACCCAGAGAGTGGTGCTGGATGGGTTATTTTCGACCTGGAGGGATGTGGGCAGTGGGGTTCTGCAGGGCTCGGTCCTCGGGCCTGCACTGTTCAAAATCTTCATCAGCAACTTGGACGAGGGGGTAAAAAGCACCCTGTTTAAATTCACAGACGACACTAAGATGTGGGGGGAAGTGGGCATGCTAGAAGGGAGGAATAGGCTGCAATTGGACCTAGACAGGTTACAGGGGTGGGCGGATGAGAACAGGATGGGTTTTGACACTGACAACTGCAAGGTACTATACCTGGGGACGTAGAACCAGCAGCATACCTACAGGCTGGGGAACTCCCTTTTTGTCAGTGCATAGGCAGAAAAGGATCTTGGAGTCATTATTGATCCCAAAATAAACATGGGCTGACAGTGTGGGGACGTGGTCAGGAAAGCCAACCGCACCTTGTCATGCATCCACAGGTGCATCTCAAGCAGGTCCAAGGAGGTGATCCTGCCCCTCTATGCGGCACTGGTCAGGCTGCAGTTGGAGTACTGCGTCCAGTTCTTGGCGCTGCACTTCAGGAGGGATGTGGACAACATGGAGAGTGTCCAGAGGAGGACCACTTGCATAATCAGGGAGCAGCAGGGCAGGCCCTATGAGGAAAGGCTAAGGGACCTGAACCTGTTCAGCCTCCACAAGAGAAGGCTGAGGGGAGACCTAGTGGCCATTTACAAACTAATCAGAGGGGACCAGCAGGCATCGAGGGAGTCCCTGTTCTCCTGAGCACTCCCAGTAGTGACAAGAAATAACAGTCACAAGCTGGCAGAGGGTAGATTTATACTAGATATCAGGAGACGCTACTTCACTGTCAGGGCAGCTAGGATCTGGAACCAACTTCCAAGACAAGTGGTGCTGACTCCTACCCTGGGGGTCTTTAATAGGAGGCTAGATTAACACCTTGCTGAGGTTGTTTGACCCCAGTACTCTTTCCTGCCATGGCAGGGGGTTGGACTTGATGATCTGTCACAGTCCCTTCTGACCCTACAACTATGAAACTATGAAACTATGCTCTAAGCCCCTGGGAAGTTCAAGATTGTGGGGGTGGCATGACCAGGGGAACCCCAGTGTAGCATGGCATTGTGGTGTGCCTGCCACTTTCAGGGGAGAAGCTGCTTGAGAGTCAGCTTCCAGGTGGCACGGGGGCTGATTGGAGGCTCATTTGACTGGAAAAGGGCCAGGCTGGGGCTAGATAAGCCCAGTCCCTGAGCTGGTCAGGAATCCTAGCCCTGAGAGCCTGAGGAGAGGAGTTCTCTGCAGCAGAGGCAGAAGGACTCCTGAAGGGCCCAAGAAGTTAGGGGAAACAGAATGACTGTGCCAGTCTGGGCACTAGAGATTATTATTCAGGTCAGAGAAGAAAGGGTTTATGCAGGCAAGGGGCCATTGTTTTATATTGGAATTATTGTTTGAGTTACAAGCCTTGAGCCCTGCTGGAGACAGGATCAGCAGGGGCCACACCCAGCTGAAGTGAGAGGGAGAGGCATGCGCAGGGACTTGCACCTTTGTGTGTCCTCCACTTCTTCCAGACATCTACCATTCCAGCCTTCCATACACTTTCTTGCAGCCAGACCCCTCACTCACCCTTGGTGGGGACATCAAGACCCCACAAGCACTGCAGCAGACCATGGATGACCCCTGCCCCATCCTTTTTCACCAGCCAAACCCAGGCACAGAACTGGGAGTATGGGGAGATGAGGGATCTCATTGTCATCTATGGTGAGGAAGAGATTCAGTACCAGCCCCAAAAAGGGCACCATAACAGGGATGTCTTCAAGTGCATTGCCCAGCAGATGCAGGTGCCAGGCCACAACAGGGTCTGGTAGCAATACTATGCCAAGACCAAGGTAATGAGGAGTCAGTCTCATTGCATGCATGATGCCAACAAGAAGTCCAGGGGCCAGAGGCTGACCATGCCCTTTCTTGAGGAGTTGCCATGCATCCTCACCAAGGACAAGGCTATTGACACCCTGCACACTTACAGCACCATGGGAGGGCAGGAGGAGTTGTCACCAGGGACCCCTGTAGAGGAGGAGGAGGTTCAGGGAGGCTCTGGGATGGTAGAACAACTGGGCACCCAGGAGGAGATCCTCAGGGGCCACAGGAAAAGAACACAGCTGCTGGAACTGTCCCCTGAGGAGCCCAGCTCCTCAACTGTCCCCTGAGGAGCTGCTGGTCCCTGCATCATCACAGGAGGTGGGAGTCAAAGTGCACCTACAGCTGGAAGCAAGCTGCTGGGACAAACATGGCCAAGACCGTGGGCCTTAGCAAGTAGGAGTGGGAGGAGAGCTCTGACACCACAGAGATTGGGACCCAGGACTTGGAATCCGGATATGTACCATCCACCTCACTGGAGCCTTCCCCACCCCAGACCTTGACCCCACAGACTGTGGCTGAACTCATGGGCCCCAGGACACCATTCCCCACACAAGAGCCACAGCTGTTCTGGACTACTCCTCTGACACTTTGTTGACTCCCTCCCAGGGTGTGTACCAGCCTCACCCCCACTACCAGCATGACAACTGCTGTACAAGCACAACTCATGGCCAGCCCTCCCCCCATTTCTTCTGATGACTCAGGTCTTGAGTGAGGATGCTGTGCAGCCCAGAACAGTACGGTTCACCCCCACTCAATGAAGCTGTGATGGGGACCCAGGCACTTGGGGAAATGGGAAGCCTCTGGGGGGAAAAGTGGAAAAAGAAGGGGGAGTGAAGGGAACTACAGCTTCTAAAGGCCCTGCCTGTGGCCACATCCCTCTCAGGCTGCTGTGGCTGAGAAGCCCAGCAGCCTGAGTGCAGGGTTGGGTGCAGGCCGTGGGGGGATGGTCGGGCATGGGGCAGGGTGAATTGCAGTGCCCTGCCCACTCACAGTGCAGGGCCCCAAGCTGCTAAGTTCTGGAAAGTTTTCTGTCCTTCAGCACTGCAGAGCAGTGACCCCACCCCTCGCTTCCTGCCCCGCCCCCATCCTGTCCTAGAGTGCAGCCAAGGTGCCAAGTTCCCTTCCTCCCCAAGCCTTGGGTGCTTAGCAGTCCTTGTCCCATTCAATGAGCATGTAAATCTGCCTAACTGACACCTCCCTGCCCTATCTCTCAGGGCCATGCTGAGCTCCTCGAAGAAGTGAGCCTAACCACAGCTGCCTCATGCAGTCATGTGGAACCACCTCTTTCTCCTACCAAGGAGACATGGAAAGGCACTAAAAGCATTTGTTGAGCTTGCAGGCAAAGTGTAAAAAGCAGTTACAACTGTGGGTGCACGGTGCCCTGCCCTGATTGGCAGCATGATAGTCCCAGTTGGCAAAGAGCACCCTGAGGTCAGGGACAGGAGATATCATACAGCTGTCTATGAGAACCATTGAAGTTTCATTACAATAGGAATGAGAAAAAATCCCCCTTACAAAAAACCCCCCAGGTCCTTTGACAGGTGTGTTGGCAGGAGTCCCATTTAAGATCCATTATCTCAGCTGCTCCACTCTCACTGCCAGGCTGACTCCCACGTTGTGCACCTGGAGAGGCTGGCAAGTGGCACAACAGTACTTTTCCTCCTCCCGTCTGATCCAATCTATGGGGAAAGCGCATTGGGCACTGGCTGATTCTGATTCTCATGGAACAGGCAGTCACTGTACTAACCCCTCAAAGGAACCTCTAACCCCACTCCTGGAATCGCAGCCCCATCTTAGCCCAAACTTCCCCCCCACCCTAACCCCTGAAAACAAAGTACCCATCCCCCAACCCTCTCCCAGAGTATTCTTATTAGAAGAATGGTGCTGGCAAGCCAAGAGTGGTACGTGGCAGGACATATTTTTAGGCAACTGGGATCTGGGGAAATTCTCTCTGGGTCAGGTCATGGGCTAAGCAGTATGCCAATAGTGGTGGTGATTGTTAACTCTTCCTGGGTTGTTAGGTTCTTATAGCAGAGGCACAAGTACAATTCAAGTTGGATTCTCATGTTTAATGGAAACCTGGGGTTCTCTGGCATGCCATAAGAGCAGATGGTTCCTCTTCAGATGCTGAGATGCTTTCAGAGGACCATGTCCAGTAGCAGGAGCATGGTGTATTGGCTAGGGCTCCTCTGTGAGTATCAGAGAAGCTCATCCCTCCAGGCCTGCTTGACTCTCACCAAGGGAATGTTGGGAGCATAGACCCAGGTCATGAGTGAGGCAGGGCCAAACTGCCTCTCCTGAGAAGGAAGCACGAGGGAGGGGAGTGCCTTAAGAACCTTGCCATCCCATCTGGGTCTCATTCCAGCAATGTTGGAAGCTTGATGTTGCTCCTGCAGGGACCCAGTGCTGAAACGTCTCTCCTATAAGGGTTGGATGGGGAAAGGGAGCATTGTAAGAGCCCTGCTGGCATTCCCCAAAGTGATCAATCCTTGCTCACTCCAGGAATGATCAGGTTGTGCACCTGGAGAGGCAGGAACCAGGATTCCCAGACCCTCTGCTGGACTGGAACAATTTCCCACCACAGTACCTGCAAATGGACCCAGGCCTTACCTCTCTGGCAGGTGATGAGAGGGTCTAAAATGTTTCTCTCTATACTTGGTTTTTATCATCAAAAGTTGCAACCTTGCACAAAGTATTTTTGTTTCCTCTGTATGCATCTGTGTGCAAGAGGCTAGCTCGTGGTGGCTGGGATGATGACTCAAGGCCAGGCAGCTGGAAACCTCCAGAGTGCATGAGAGCTGTGTGTAGAAGGTGCCAGCAAAGTAATGAGGAGATGTTACAAGCTCTGTCCATAGCCTCTGAGCTCAGTGCATGCACTGTGTACTCTTGGAACTAGGAGCTGTGGGACTGGCACACAGAATGACTTAAGATGTGGAGGGGGGAAATGGACAGGCTGGGGGATGCTAACATCGGCTGCTCAGGCACAGAAATGGGCTGTTGAGGTGTGTGAACGGAGGCTCCAGATGGTCACCCACTGTTTGGAGGAGACAACCTATACCACTGTGGAACTGAGAGAGTCACAGTGCCAGGATAGGGAATTTATACACAGGGTCCTGGACTGCTTGGAATCTATCTATGACACCCCTGACTGGTGCCAGTGCTGCCTCTTGCACAGAGCCCAGTCCTTCCATGCAGGAGTGGTGGAACAAGCTGCTGCCCAGCCCTCCATGGCATGGCAAACCCTGCTCCAGGGATTGCTCTCTGGGGCAACAGGAATGGGGGTCCCAAAGGGGTGACCCCTAGATGGTGGTTGTGGAGGAATGCTCCCTACCACACCCTGAATGGGAGATGCTTCAGGGCCAAGGGAACACTGGGACAGTAGATGTGGTCCATGGGAGCCACTCAGGAGACAGAAAGGCATCTGGCAGAGCACACTCTGGGGAGCAGCAGTGGGCAAAGGGAGTGGGACCAGCTTGCTCGAGACCTCATGTCAGGGCTGTTAGGGACATTGCACCCCTTCCAGGCCTAATTCGCTACTCCCAACCACTGATGGTTGCCATATGCACAGGTTTCCCAAACAGTTCTAAACCATGCCCCAGGGAGTGCAGGGATGCTTAGAATAATGGAGGGGGGTGGGCAGGGAAGGGGGGAAGGGGGAATTGCAGCCCACCAGCTTGCCAGGCCATGCTGTCACTGGGACAGCATCTGGCACCAGAGCCTGCCAGCTCTGGCTCATCCACCTGCCAGGTATGGGGCCTAGGGGGGGAGCTCTTTAGCTTCCTGTGGCCCCCCTCCTGGACCAGGTCATGTTGCAGAGGAGTGGTGGAGTCTTGGTGGGATAGGAAGCCTCCAAGCTTAGGCTGGCTTTGTGACATGAGTCCCAGGTGTGGGTGAGGGCTGTGGGTCTTGGGTCCTCAAAGGATAAGACTGGAACCTGGGAGTGAGGGATGAGGGTATGATGAGGAAGAACCAGGATTCCATGGTGCCCACTGTGGTGATGCCTTCCAGCCTGTAGCCTCCTCCCCCACCCTTGCCCAGCAGCCACCTCCTGCCCTACAGCTCTCAGATGGACAGTGGGTTCAGGATTACACATCTGTCCAACTCCTACGCAGAAGTCCCCGCTCTTCACTCCTGACATCTGAAAGTAGGGTGCAAGGTCAAAAGCCCCCTACCCCATGCCTCCCCTTCAAAGTTTCATGTTTGTTGAGTTCAGCTCCTGCAACATGTGTTTACTCGGCCAGGCCTGATCTGCATGCTGTGCCTCCTCATCCCAGGCATTGTGAAAAACCTTGCCTCTGGTCTCACAAATGTTGTGTAGGATGCACATGGAGACAGTGAGTCATGTCAGGTTCTCTTTGTCCACATCAAGGTGCACAGTGGAAGCCTGCTAGTGCACCCTGAGGAGGCCAAAAGCACACTTCACCATCATCTGGCACCTGCTTAGGCAGTAGTTGAGGTGCTCCTTCAGGTGGTCTAGCTGCCCCCCATAGAGTTTCATCAGGCAAGGCAGGAGGGGGTAGGCCATGTTCCCGGCAAGGATAGGGGTGGGGATGACAATTACATCATCAATGATGAAATCAGGGACCCTGGGAATATAGCACCTTCTCTCCATCAGCCCAGGGAGTGGGGAGTTGAAGAAGATGTGGGCACTGTGGGGCCACACAGCTGGAGCAGATGTGGGTGAAGCAGTTGTGATGGTCAATGACACCCTGCAGGATGACAGGTGTGACAGAATACCATCTCTGTCTCTCCCCAAACTTTGCTAGCTGACAATTTGGTTACCACGGTAACCCCATTGGTGGGGGCTGAAACTCCCTATTGTTCTAAGCAATGTCATCATAACTGGGAGGGGGCTAGAGACCCTGCCAGTCTACCTGGCAACCAGTGATGCATTTCAAATTGGTTGGCCAGCAGCCAATAGTTTCTGGCCTTCATTGGATCAGGTAAATGAGGTCATAAGGTTTATATAAGTTAAGAACTGCCCATGAGGAGGGGGCAGCAACCATGATAAAAACTCACAGAGAAGCTGAACCATCTGAAACTCTCTTTCTCTTGAAACTCATGGTCAATGAACTGCCTGCCTCCAGAGGAAATCTCCACCTGCCTCTGGATGATACCTGTGAGTAAGCTACTTGAGAGCTAACTAGATATATGCTTGCAGTAACTCAGATGCGTGATCAAAGGCTACCATGCCACTATTTGCTCTAAGGTATTTCTCTGATATTGCTCTATCCTGTACCGTATTCCAAACCTACCTACTCGTAACCAATAAAGCTCTCCCTTGTACCTAGCACGGAATACTTATTGGGAGAGGGCCTAGATTATGCCTTGGGGCTCCCTTGTTTCGGCTGACTAAGGGAGACCACTATTTGTGTTTCAGACTGAGGGAAGCACCCCAAGTTCTTGCAGTGAGTCACGTAGTCTTAAGGACTACTAGGCCTGTGTTTCCCAGAGGGCACAGATCCCAGATCAGTCCAGACTCTGGGTGGTGGTGGTGTTACCCCCAGGCTTGTGGGTGTGATCCAGGAAGAGGGTTGGCCAGATGTGAGGTGCCCCTAGGGAGGCACTCAGCTTGGAAGGTGGTCAAGCACAGTGAGGTGGGTGGCTTAATGCAAGAGCACTCCATATTGGCCCGTAACAACAGGGAAGTAGCCCTTGTGATTGATGAAAACCTGGGTGACCTGGGCAAGGTGGAGGATGGGGTGTGGGTGCTGTCCATGGCCCCCAGACAGTTGCGGAAAACCATGTGGCAGAAGCTGGTGACCACCTCCTACAGGTTGACGAGGTGGATGAAGTCGTTGGTCAGGACAACCTAGGTGACCAGGTGCACCTGCCACACAGTCTCTCCAGGTGGCCAAACTGGCTGGAAATGTAGTGGAAACTCCTGGGGGGTGGCCAGCTTCATGATGGCAATGACACCTGCTTCTCCAGAGTGAGGGATAGCCACATGAAGAAGTTCTGGCACATGATGTCAGGGGCCACCTGGGTGTCAATGTCCCTGAAAGTGGCCTAGCACATGCAAAAGGTCTGGAGTCACTGTTCATAATCCCATGTGCCCAGTACTATCTGCTCCTACCAGTCAGTGCTGGTAGCGTGGGCTCAGAACCAGCACTCAATGTTCTGGAGGTAGCATCAGAGCACCGTGGCATCCATGGCATCCTGAGTGGCCTCATTCTCGTTGGTCATGTGAAAGTTGATGGCCCAGTCTAGGATGCTTGGCAGGCATGGGGTGTGGTGGGTGGGCATGGGTGGGAATGCTGGCTGGTGGCCCATGGGTGTGAGGGCATGTGCCATGGTGAACTGCTGTTACATCAGGTCCAGACTGGTACAAGCAATGTCCCACAGCGTCCGGTGAGAGTCCTGCAGGGTGACCAGCAGGATCCGTCAGAGCTCCTGGGTCTGCCTTCTTGGGCACCATGGGGGACACCATGGCAGGGTGCAGAGAGGCCAGGATATAGAGGCCTATATATAGATATATATAGGGATATATATCCTGATAGGGATATATATCCTGATATATATATCAGGATATAGAGGCCTATATCCTGGTTTGTGTTTGCACTGGGGCTCTTGAAGCTTAGGGCTGGGTATGGGGGAGGGTCAATGGTGACATGGCAGGGGGCTGGGGGTATGGTGGTCCATGCTCAGCAGCCAACCAGGGGTGTCTCATCTGTTTGCCTCTTCTCTGGAGTCTTTGGCAGCCTGGGGAGCCCACAGAGCATGCTAGGAGGCATGCAAGAGCTCCCCCTACCGGCTGGCCTTAGCCAGTACAAGCAGGTTCCAAGCCCTCACCACTAAATGGTGAATGTCTGTTCAGTTCACTCTTTTCCTAACCTAGAGCACTTAAAGTAAAGTGGGATACTTTGAGCACTTCTGCCTTGGGCTTTTTGAATGTACTTAGCCTGAGAAACTTCAACAGCTACTATATTTTTGAAGCGATATGGTCCTCTTGAATAGACCTGGGGAGTCTTCTACAGCTCCTGTGTGTCAAATGTTACACAACCCCATGTCTTGGGAGGGACCTTGGGCGTGAAAGAAGGGACTTCCTCAGCTCTGCCATTTTCCTCACCCCTGTTCCTCCCTAGTGACATGCAGGGAGCTCAGGCAAAAGAAGCACTATGTAGACCTCAAATTCAGAAGCAGGAGCAGCTCTGCTGACTTGTTTATTGCCAGCACCCCTGTGCAAGCCTGAGGAAGTGTGTGCATCTCTGCCTCTGATATGAAGGGAAGTGTATTTTGCTATTTAGGGAAGATTTTCAAAGACAAACATATGCCTAGATGCTAGATCCACAGACTAAGTTGCCTAAAGCAGAATTTAAATGCCTAAGTCTAATATTTAGCTCCCCAGAGATCTCTTCATTGGCTTTAAGTGTCTAAAGTCCATCCACACCTAAGTTTTTTTTACATTAAAGTTCCCCAGGTACATTAATTTTGCATCTGTGCATGCTCACAAGTTCCTCAGTCTTGACAAGGCTGAACAGCTGATAGGAACTCTTACACCTAAATACCATGAGGATTCCCAAAGTGGGCAGTCCTCCAAATGTCTCACCTGAAGAGCTTAACATGGTACCTATTTTCAGAGCAGAACACAGTGGCTTCTGAATTTCTTCAAAGGAACATCTTCTTCAACAGTGACACCATTTCCTTATCAAACTATCATCTAGTGCTTAGAATACCCAGCCAGGAAATGAGGGTTCATATTCCTCCTTTGCCTAGGAGGAATCAAACCTACATTTTTGTGCCTAGAGGAAGTGCCCATCACCATACTCGCCACACCCATATCCATACCACCTCAAGCTTACTCATTTCTGCCAAACGTCATCAGCTCTGCTGTAAGGAGCTCCTACATAAAAGGATCAGGATTTGTTCCTATATTATTTGAGACCATAAGCAATTTCCCATATTTGGTTTAGGAACAAAAATCAGATGACTCTCAGAAGTAGCTGGACATGTATGAAGTTGTAAAGAAAATAACTGTAGAGATAACAGAGAGTACAGACACCTTTTTCCTCAAGAATGATGAGTTATAAATGGTTGTGTTGTCTCCTTGCATCTTTCCACCCCTGCTCTTGTGGTTCAGTGATAGAATCCTTGTCTGCCTTGTGGATTACCTGGGTTTACTCCCTGGATGCATGTGTAACTACTGCCATCAAGGTACTGGATGTCTGGACTCAGTCTGGCCTTTGGATTCTGTCTCAATGGTCTAAGGGGGGATGGAAGGTCTGGACAGGTTACACTCCTGCCTAGGTGCATGTGTCAAAGGTCTGGGTCATCTCTCACACATACATCCTGGGTGCCTATGCACATGCAGGGAGACTGCTTTGATGTGCTGTAATTACTTGATTAATCGAGTCTGCTAGAGTATGGTAATGACTGATCTACATCAGACTCTAGCATCACATGTATCAGCATCCCTGCACTCAAAAATGGCAGCGGGGGGTGCTTCAACTAAAGCTCATTAGTGTGATGCTCTGGGTGTGTCCCTCCCCACTCCCAAAGCATGTGTATAAACACCCCATGATCTAGAGGGATTGACATTTGCCTCCTACTACTTATTTACTACTTGATGTAGTTATTATTTACACATGAAATGTCTGAACATTTTCATTTTTACTAATTAAGAAAAACACTTTATAGTGATCATGCTGTAAATTCTCACTGCATATTGCTGTTCCCACTCTTATCCATGCCCTGGAATTTTGAATATGGTTTGCAGTAGGGAAAAAAGCAACCTGAATTTCATTTTCTACCACTAGGTGACACTTTTTGTTCTTGGATACATGCTGTGGGGTTTGGCAGGTGAATGAATCTTATTGGTTTACTAGAGGCATGATGCCACCAGGCAACCCTTTTTAAGAGAAAAAGCTAGGAACTGTGGAAAGATCCCTATACTGCCTCCCTATTCTGAGGAAGTAGAAATCTGTGAACTGTCATTTCAAAACAAAAATGAGTGAGGTGAGTGGATAAACCTTTTATCTGGAAAGAGAGAGAGAGAGAGAGATGTAGATACCTGAAGGAGAAGTAACATCGGTGTAAGGAAAAAAATACAGCTTTAAAAAAAATTAGTTACAATGAACTATGAATTATTTACATTTTAGAAAAGCAGCCATTTATAACTGGCTATATTAATGGCTACAAATAGTCAACTAGATTAGCTGATGTTCTCCTTACCTATATAAAACATCCAGTGATAAATATTATATTTACTCTTATTAGTAAATATGCTTTAAAATGTCCAGCTAGTTGTTAATTTGTAACTTAATTAAAAATCAGAATGAAATTACACTGTAACTGTTAGCAATTGGTACCTGCAGATTTCAGAAGCTCTGCAATCAGAAATGTATTTCTAATAGAGATTATCAATAATGGTTGTCTTTTACTTAATTAGTATAGCTTAGTACCTTAGAGATACAGACTGACATTTTAAAGTTTCTTTTTCTGTTTCCTTCTATGTGGTAGAAATGAGCTGACAAGTCAGTCACGTAAAAGTTAGACCAGTGAAGTATGGAATTCGCTTGAAAAAATGCCCTATTGTTTGTAGTTTGCCAGTGATATGTACTGTGTAGCTATTGTTCTGGGAAAGATAATATCAATAATCCTCCATGTAACCAGTAAAGGAAAATGCAAATACTACCAAGCATGAAAGGATCTTTGTGTACTGACAAAAGTGAGCTGAACGTTAAATGACTACAATTGCTCTATGTGTAGTGAGAAACTTTCAGTGACAAACCAATATTTCTGTTTTAAAAAGTGTAATTGCTCAAGCATCAGACAGCTTCAGTTAGGAGTTTCTCAGATTCTGCAGTTCATCAGCTTTTTTTCATCCCAAATCAATAGAGATAGGTGCAATAATGTCTTATCTGGTGTTTATTTGTGGAGGCTTTTTTCTGTTATAAAGATGCTACTGCCGTTTTGAAAGATGAACACTCCTGTAGTAGCAGTCATGGTAGAAATAATACACCCCCCTCCCCGGATAAGTTTCTGCCTGTTTGGTACAAGGTACTTTACCATAATGTACATGAACAATTTGTGACAAACATGAGAAGGAGACATAAAGAGTGCTGTCGTATATTGGTCTAAAAAGCAAGGGGCTATGCATTTCAGTTCATAGTGTTCAGTTTGTAATGGTCTAGCAAGCAGAGGGAATCCTCATCATGTGTCCTGCTGTGTGTGATGTACATCAGAGGGCTGAGAGAAGGCATCTGTAACCACACAGTCTTCCCTCTGTTCACTAGATGTGTACATTTGTATAAACTGGGTCTATAATGTAGCTTTTACATAAGAAGTTTCCCCTCTGTCATGGGCCTTAGTTAAAATGCTTTGCCTGGTGTGGCATTTTTGTTCTTCTTTTTAAATATAATGTTTTTAAAGCATTCCTAATTTGAAATGGTGGCAGGTTAATTATTGTTGTGTATATCTGCCTCATGCCAATGTACTTTTGCATTGTATTCTCACGGCAGCAGTTCATACAGTGGTTGTTCACACTGCAATAGTTTATGTAAGTTCCCTTCTTTTCTCTAGCTAGTCAGCTAAAATGCCCCATGAATATCAAAGGTCAGGATGCCTTCATAACAACTGGGATCCCCTATTATTATGAATAGACTTCCCTGTCCTATGCAAAACAGGATTTCTGGTAAATTCTTATCACAGATGATGCTGGATTTCCTCCCTGGTACAATTCTTAACTTCCTATCAAATGCATACTTACCAATTCTTAACACTAGCCTGAATGCTCCTAAGGACAGAGCTATTATTGTTGTCATTTAGGAGATGATGACACTTGGAGAATTCACATCAACTGTACTAGAAAGCAAAGCCTTTTAGCTGTTCCTTAGTTGATTATTTTTCCTTCAAGACACAGAAAAAAAACAAATGCAATACTTCAAGTCCCCTCAGAAGGACTGGGTTAAAAGAATTGAAGAACAATTGGTAGAACGCAACCACTTTACTTGTCTGAACTCAAAATGTTAAGATTAGGGTCTTGATGGATTTTGTCTGTAATGTAGTAACTGAAAACGTTTCAGATTCGTTTGTTTTTGTAATGGATCATTACTTATCAGGAAATCTGAGGGTAATACATCTGAAAGGCTCAAGTACTTCTATTGAAATATTATCCATAAATAGTTTGATCTCTGAGTGGACAAGGAAGATAATCCCAAAGCTGTCATTTGTGTTTCAGGTTAATAACTGTAAGAGTCTGAGCGGAGCAGAGAATGCAGACATACAGATCTAAACAGAAATGAGTTCCTTCCAACTCCATTTGTTGCAACTTGTGTTGTTTTGTTTCCATTTTATTGCTTGGTGGAAATAATCAATTTGGTTTCCCCCTTATAGACACTCAGTTACCAATAAACGCCTGAAAAGAGCTGAACAGCATGGACATTCATCAGCTTGATTATGCCATTTTTTTTATTTCTCAACAGTTAACTCATTTATTTTTTGTGGACAGAGAAGTTTTAGAGGAGAAAAAGCTATCAAACTTCATTGGGGAATGTTTCCATTTGATAATTTATCTATGTCTCTATGTGGCACAGGGAAAAATGACTCTACTGTTAGTCACACATCTATAGCATATGACAGAGCACTTCAGGTGTCTTGCTATGGCTCTAAGACATGCATCTGAGCCATATCCTAGGTATGTGTTGATATCTGCTCCCTGTTGACCTAGCTGTAATTTGGCATTTAGGCTTGGGATTCAAAAGCAGCCAGATGTGATATCAGCCATGTCATTCATTTGTGTGCTGGTGACTCTGCAAACTGGCAAGCCTAACTCATGCTAGCCCAATGAGCCATCTGGGCAGAACTTTGATTAGGATTACAAAGGGATTTAGGCATCTAAATACACAAATAGACACCTAGTGCAATTTCTTTTTTTTTTTAAGCATTCGAGAAGGGCAGTCCACTGATTTTAAACACGCTTGAAAATTCCATTGGAAAACTATCTGCATCTTTAAGAATGTTTCTCTTGATAATCTAGCGCCAAAATTCTGTTTCATAAGGGATCAATAGGAGCTTTTAAAATACCCTCAGTGAGCCCTGGTTCAGTCAGTAAAGTTTCAGACTATGCCAATGAGCTCTGTTGATGTTTCCAGCTGTCTGCCATTAAAAAGAGTGGGTCAACGATGGAAAAAGAGCCCTTGTGAATAATTTATTTACAGAAAATAAAAAATACATCAAATAAATTATTGACAACAAAGAGTTCTACCATTGACCTGCCCGACTCAAATTTGGCATCAATTTGACTTGCCTCAGGGGAATCGCATCACTTCATCGTAGACATTTAATTATATGATGCTTCATGGGCAATGTCTGGTCATGGAAACATTTTCTTGTGGCATTAGGGTTCATAAGAGACGTTGCATCACATATTTTACAACAGTCACAGATATATTTGTCTTGGGTAGTGTAAATGTGAGCCTGCCTGTCATTAGGAATCAGATCCAGACCAGGCACGTGCCAAAATCTTTTAAACAGTAGATGGGGGAGGGCTCAAGCAGTGCAGGAGTATGGTGGGTACAGGTGGGTGCAGGTGCACGGTACAGCAGGGTGGGTACCATGGGGAGGCATGGGGGTACAGTGCAGCAGGGAGGGGGCTGTCTGTGAAGACATGTGGCCTGGGGATGCCTGTGACCCCGCAGCAGTGACCTGCTGGTGTACTGCCCCCACTGGGTATTTGGCCCCCTGCTGCTTAGTTCTGGATAGTTCTGACCTACAATGTAACCCTCTCCTTCAACACAGCCAATAGTTTATAGCCATAATCCAGAGAAAATAATTGTATGGGCAAACTGTAGTTATAAAATAGGGAGGGGGTAAAGGAAATTCTGCAGCTGGCATAAGAGGGGAGAGAGACAGGAGACACATAAAGATCTCTTCAATTTTAAGTAGTACCCATTTATTAGTGGGGTGGCAAATTGCAGCTCAGAGAGGGAGGGGAAAGGGAGAACAGTATGTTTTAGACCTGTCATTTTGCCCACTCTCTCCTTCAGCTTGGTGACAGAGCAGGATCACCTTCCTCTTAAAGTATCACTTAATAGTTAGGGTGGAAATCAGGGTCTGCCTAAGTTTGTGAACCTGGTAAACATGGTTTTTTTGAAAAAGAAAATCAAATGGGTTTTCTTGCTGCTTATATAACTGCAGGAAATCCAAATGGATTTGTCATCATTACTAACTGTATTACAGTAACTAAATTGTTATTCTTGGGTCAAGCTTCCAATTTACCCATTTCCTTTTGAGAGAATAAATCATAAAGCAAACAGTGGTAGGACTCTGACAAAGAGGGTGAAAAAATATTCCTTCCAGTGAGCAAATATGATGAGGGTGAGTTGAGGAGTGCAGTGGGAACATGGTCATGGTCACAAAGACCCTATTTCCCAGTCAGATTTCTTTACATTTCTAATACCATATCATGCTTACAGAGCGGGCTCTTTTTTCCTCCCAACAGTTTCCAATTTTTTGGACCAATCCCTGCTAACACTGATTTTTATCGTAAGATTCTCACTGATTTCAATGAAGGCAGGAGCCGGCTTCTCTATAATGAGGAAAACTCATTTGCTTATTGATTTCAGTAAAATGTGTTTGGACTCTGTCACCATTTGCTATTTTCTTTTTTGCTTTGCTATTATGGAGATGGCAAGGAAAATGTTGGGTGGAGGGTCAAGTACATTCAACTTGATTTCTATAACTATACCCTAGGGGTGCCCAACCCCTGGCTTGCAGGCCAGATCTGGTCCATGAAGTTGTGTAATCCAGCCTGCAGGGCTCTCCAAGAGACCAGAAATTTGGCAGTTAATGTTGCCATTGCTTCTCCACTTCCAAATTTCCACGCCCTGTGGGCCAGATGGCATGGCTCTGCAAGCAGGAGTCTGCTTACATGCCTAGGGGTGGACAATGGCTAGGGTGGCAGGGCTGATCCTGTGCATGCAGCTGGGGGCAATGGCAGTGCCCAGTCTTGCATGTGCAGGGTGTTTTGGCCCAACCAAAGATGTGTGGGGGGGCTGGAGCCCAGGTGATGGGGCCAACCCCTAGCATAAAGGTCTGGAGCCCAGGCAGTGAGGTCTGCTACAGAGTGCACCAAGCTGGGGATAGGAAGCAGGGCTCAATCCTATGTGTGTGGCCGGGGATGGGTGACAGGGCTAGAATTTGCATACACTGAGCTGGGGGTGGGTGGTGGGGCCAATACTGCATGTCCAGGCTGGAGATGGGTGACAGGGCCTGATCCTGAGTGTGTGGGGACATGGCTGTGGTGGTGTGGCTAATTCCATGGGTGGCCTTGGCTGTGGCCACCATGTGTATGGAACTGTGGTCCAATTCAGCACATGCCAGACTGGGTCCCAGCCTTGTGTGTGGGATCAGGCCCAAGGAGTGGATATGGCCCTTGAACCAATCCTGCACCAGTCATCTGGTCTATGGAGCAAAATGTTGGGCACCAGTACTAGATACTATAAAAAAAAACCCTGTAATAGCATAATAATCACACTGGGTGCAACATGTAGAGAAAAGAACCAGGTCCACTGAAAGACAGGGCCTGTTTGCTTTCCTTACTAAAGAGAACTGAAAGAAAAAAGCATCCAGTTGCGTGGGTGTGTATGTGAGAGAGACTCCATGTCTTTTTCTTTTTACTGTCTTATGGCAGAGCCTTAAAATCATTCTGAGGATTTTGATGCTGTTTCCTTTTGCTGAGTACAATGACCAAGATTTTGTAATAAAGATGCATAAACAACATCCCCTTCTCTCTGGACCAGTATTCTACTCATGCTTCTTCTTTGCTCATTCAGCCACATCAGTTCTCTACAGTTTTGTTTAAAAGAGATGTTGAAAATTACCTAAAATTGAGATTGAGCTTTACTCAATGCTTCCCTAAGCAACACATTTTTTTCTTTTCTTTTTTTTATATTCTCATTTCTCTTATTATTGTGGAATTGAAGAGATGGACAAAGTCGTATTACTGTGTTGAATTCATCTCCCTTACTTAGGTAGGAAAATAAATGGCAGCTTCCCTGGAACATGCTTAGAACTCAGCAGCTGTGGAACAGTTAAAACCTCAAAAGTTATTTTTAATGATAGAATCTTGGATTACGACTCTTCCCTCTGCAAACACAATATTTATAAAGGGTTATTATATCTCCTTATAGGCATGTTGGATCAGATCCCATTTACCCTTCATGTGCCTTAGTTATATGCATATTGCTATGTATCTTCAGCTTTTGGCATTTGTGTGAAGCTTGGGATACTATTTCCCCATAAGGCAATACAATCCCAGACTGTGTGTGGAGAAGAAGAGTCCTCCCCGCTTTCAGCCAAAGACCTTCATGTTTAGGAACAATGTCTAGGGTCTGTGAGACCTTGGTTCTACTCATCCCTCACCCAAAGAGTATTGGAACCTGCATTTATTTCCCAGCAAAGCACTCTAACCACTGGACCATAGGCTGGATATTGCCTAGACCCCTCTCTAGCTTTCCTACTGAAGCAGCCAAAGGAAGGAGAAATATGAGGTCAAGAAGAATGGTACAAGGTGGAGAGTGTGTGGCTCTGTGAGATGGGTGCTACCCTCTGCATTCTAGCTTGGGCATCAGGTTCTTAGTGGGCCATATACTTTTCCCACGACTGCTTACCCAGTGACTATTAATTGCAAGGTACAGTGGAGAGCTTCATGAAGAGGGGAGCTTCTTTCTCTTGGGCAGTTGCCCAGGTGAAGTGCGGGCCTACTAAGCATACTCAATAGGCTTGTGAGGACAATGTTGAATCCTAAACTATTTGTAAATTCAAAAAACAGCAGTTATATGGCTACATACCCTCTACTTAGATACTTGAAGGGTAATTAGGATTTGGCCTCTTTGGGGAAAGCTGTACATATGGACCAGGCCTTCAGAGGGTATGAACTTGCATAGACAGTTGACTCCAAGTAAGGAATCTGCATGCAGCTTGGAGGGAGGAGCACAGGTTGCAGGATCCAAGAGGCTGGCATTCCAGTTATATGTGGCCTGAACACTAGCCAAATTTTGTTTTCTAAGCAGTGCATCCTTTTTTGTTTTTACTTAGCACACAGTACATAAAATATAGTGGCAACCATTGGTCTAGTGAGACCTACAAGAACCAATAAGGAAATTAACAGTAAAACAAATCATCACCTAGAAGAGAAGCAAACCAGTTACAGGGAGAAACGCAAACCATTTGCAGTGCTGGATTTCCTGAGCAAAAGCTTGCATGAGTGTGAAGGAGGTGGAAGCAAGAATAATGTTTATATAGAGAACAGACCATGAAGGATAAATCTTTCCTTTTATTTTTACCTCTTTATTATTGTCTTGCTGGGGAAAGGAAGAAAAAAGC
>NW_005842113.1:1157393-1163553 GCF_000455745.1 Alligator sinensis | reverse complement strand
CAAACTTTTGGCACAACTGATTAAAAGTGTTTAATGAGCATTGTGACCACAAACAGAATGAGAGTCTTGGGAGATACATTTTTTTTAACCTGAAATGAAGAAGCTAGAGAAGGAAAAGGTATTTAAAGGCACCGAGAACTCTGGCACCAGATACGGCTTTGGAGACATTAAAGATTCCCTCATTAGATACAGAATTGTTTGTGGGATATTTGATTCCAGCTGACAGGACTAACTGTTGAGAGGAATAGCTCTAACCCTTGAGAAATATGTCTAGATAGGTAGGTACCTCCACCGTGACTTAGCAGCTCCAGAGAATGTCAATGTACATGCCTTGCAGAAGAAGGCAGCCAGCCATTCTTCCGCCATATTTGTAACGAAACTTTTTGATTAAAAGTCTCGATTAAAAGAACTGACCAGTTCAGTTGCAACTGGATTGTTGAAGCCATCTGCAATACAATCTGTTTGAGACTGGAAAATAGCAATACTACATTGGAGAAATGTGATAAAGAGCTGTTGATGTACAATGCAATCATTTGGAGGCCTGCGCACAAATGCAGGTTGTTGATAAGAAACTCATTAAACAAGACATGCCATTTCTTGGAGTTTATAATAGTTGACACATGGAGTAACACCCACTGCTGGGCAGCTGGCTTGTATAACAGAGGAGACCAGCCTAGCTTCTGCGTGAGAAACAAGGCAGAGCAGCCACTGCTTGGGACAGAAATTACACATGAACTGGTATAAGTGATCAGAAACTGGTCTAAACCTGTAAAAGAACAGAAGCTCAGTGCATATAGATCTGTTTCAAAATGGTGGAATCCAGTTGAAGATAGTCCTGGATGGATGTAGTATCAGATTTAATCAGTTCAGGTTAGACCGGTCTATGAAACGTATGTCCAAGATCCCATCCCAGCTCATTAGGGGCAGTCCCCTGGCAACCCAGGATGCATTGCAACCCCCTGAAAACTGCACCATCACAGGGCAGCCCACTGGAACATGGCTCATGCTCTGCTGCTCAAGCCCAGTGCCTAGCTGGCCCTGCTCCCAGACTGTCACAGAGCCACCCGCATAGCTCCTCTGCTCAGCTATGACTCATGGCTCCAGGCAGCATGCAGCCCAGAGTAGATGCAGTGGAGCAGGTGGATCCAACATGGATGCTTCCCTCAGCATCTGCACAGCCCCAGCTTGGCCAGAACCCAGCCTGGAGCTGGTGGGGGAGCTGGGGGGAACCAACATGGATGCATCCCTCAGGGTCAAAAATAACTTGAGCTTGGCCAGCATGCAGCCTGGAGCTTGCAGGGCGTGGGGCATGGGGGGAGCCAGCATGGAGCCTTCCCTCAGGGTTGGTGGTCTAGGCCAGGATGCTTGGTAGCTGCAGGGTGCAGTAGATGGCCCCACATGGGACAGCCAGCTGCTGGATCAAAGGCATGAAGGCACGTGCCATGGTGACCTGCTGCTGCATCATATTGCGACCAGGTGCCAAGGCCCTGGGAGGTGTGCAGGGGACACAGAAACATCCATGTTGCCTCCTCCCTGCTCCTCCACCCTGCCAGCTCTGGCTGCTGGGTGCCTGAGCGAGGCTTTTTTTGACCATAAGGGAAGCATCCATGTTGGTTCCCCCTGCCCCCCTCTGCCTGCTCCAGCCAGGAGCCATGGTTGGGCCAAGGGGTTGTGGTCTGCCAGAGCTGAAGCCTCAGTACCCACCCCTCCAGCTTCCAGCTTCCCCTACACTGCCGCTGACCAGGCTGCCAGGTGTGCCATGGCAATCCACTCTGGGTTTGGCATTAGGAGGGTCCACAGTGACAGCAGGTGATTGGGGGTATGTGCTTCACTGCCAGTCAGGGTTGCCCCTGGCTTGGCTGGGTTTGGCCACCCTTGGCAGTGTCCAGCACATTGGGAGGCATGTGGGAACCCCCTCCCCTCCTTCCTCTCCTCCACTGCCTTCTGGCCTTGGCCAGTGCAGGCTTCTGTTTCCCCCCAACACCAAACCTGTTGTAAATTGGATTGATTCCCCCTTGGGCTTTTTGACAGTCTACACATAGCCTGTGGGTCCTGCCTGCCATTCTATCAGGACATAAGGATGTATTTCAAGTAGAAAGACATCTAAAGGGGAAAATAAAATTAGAACTAGATCCCCATCTGCAACCTGTGAAAATACAGAAAGACAGAATTTCATTAGCCCTGGAGGAGCCGCTAAAGAAGCAACTAGGAAGCCTACAAAAAGGCATCATTACATGCATTGAAATGAGCAGAGTGGATCAGCAACCTAATGGTGGTGAGAAACCTTCAGGTAAGCTGAGGATCTCCACTGATCTAAAAACAATGCAAACGGATTTGAAAATAAAATCATTACCCATTGACTGTGTTTAAGGGCCTGGATCATAACTTATTCATGGTGAAAGCATTTGCTCTCTGTGATACCAGGAATGGGTTCTGGAATAATGAGAGGTAGAGTTAACCAGCCACATCTTCTGGCAAGCAGTGTCAGGCACAGATGTTTATGGGCATTACCCCAACTCCAGAGGTATGCTATTGTAAAACTGAAACAGGCACTAGAGTGACTTCTAGCATCAAGATGGTAGCTGATGACATTTTTATTGTAGGAGGAGCCGTAATCAATCCAGGACCAAGCTGCAATAATCACTAAACATGTCAGGAGTGGGTTGTTAGGGCAAATACAGAGAAGTTGAAACTGGGAAGAACTGAGGTCTCTTGCATAAGACATTTGTAGATCTGAGGGACTCCAGCTAAATCCTGAAAAATGTTAAGGAAACATTGAGAACAAAGGATGTGAAGGCAGTCTAGTGATTCATAAGGATGGAGATTGTCCAGATTGGGCTTGTGTCCATTTAGGCTTCAAAGCAGTGGAATTTCCCAAGCAAAAAAATCCTGTTTTGTCAGAAAATTTCTGGCAAGATCAGACATCAACAGTATATAACACCTTTGCACTTTTGATACGAGGCTCCAGACTCTCCAGCAAAGGCTTGATTATGACGGATTGCTGCAGGGAGTAAAACAATTTCTACTTGTTGGCAGATATGGTTGGCAGAAACTGCCATTATCACCAGCCAAGAGGTCAAATGCACTGCGAGTGTCCAAGATATGATGTTGTTTAAAGGGGACCCAGAAGCTACTCCAACCTACTTAGAAGTTAACATCATGAAACAAGTATTACATCTTCCTCAAGTCTGGGCATAGATGCAAACTTGAGAGGCACCAGGGAGTTTATTACTAACCAAGCATGAGTACCCAGCTGGGAGTAGATATTGAAAAGAGCAGGACAGGCAAATAATATGAACATAAGATGTGCCATACTGGGTGATACTAATGGTATATATTGCCCAGTATCCTGTTCCTGACAGCAGCAGGAGTGGATATTTTAGAGGGAAAGCAGTGTATAGGGTATATCTAGAGTGATCTATCCCTGATACCCACCATCATTGGTTTAGAGATGCCAGAGGATACACCTCTGTTTAATAGCTAGTAATAAATCTATCATCCATTAAGTTGCCTAATCCTTTTCAGAGCCTGGCTATACTATCTCCCTCCACAATGTCCTATAGCAATGAGTTCCACAAATTAGTTTTGTTCTATGTAAAAACAAAAGCACTTTCTCTCATTAGTTTTAAACCTGTCTCCTGTTAATTTCCCCTAGTTCTAGCATTCTGGGACTTGGTGAATAATAGTTCCCTATTCACTTTGTCCACACCCTTCATGATTTTATAGACCTGTATCACCATTTTTTTATATACCCCTCTCACCTGCCTTCCTTCCAAACTGAAGAGTCCTACACTTTTTAGTTTCTCCTGGTATAGCATCTGCTGCATACCCCGATCTTTCTGTAGCTTCTCTCCATCAGCTTGGGATATGGTGATGACTGACTACAGAAATATATTCCCTAGCTTCCTGAAATATTGAGTGGCCCCCAGGAAAAGGTCAGAATAAACCTGTTCATTTTTAATAATAGGAATTCCATGGTCCCAGTAGTTTACTACTCCAAAACCTGGTATGTGGATTATCTTCAGGACACTTAGAAAAATGAAGGAGTCTTTTGCCATGTATGATCTACTTGACATACTATGCTTAGACATAGCAGCAGAGTTCAACCAATGCACTGGCAAATGGAAATCTGAGCATAAAGTGTCTTGCCCTGGGAATCTATGAAGAATGGGAGGTGAAGCCAACAAAGAAACTGATGGCAAAAGTCAAAACAGGCAGGAAGACATCCCTGCCTAGTAGTGCTGCTCATCATAATACACTATCCAGTGCAAGGACTGGTGGGCAGAGAATGAAGGAAGTCTCTTGCCCTTTGTTCATCTAAATGTCAGCTTTCTAGTCCGAAAAATGATATTTTTGCCACTTACACAAAGTTTGCAATTCTACTTCCCTTATAGTGTGGATGTGTAAGCATACACATGCAAACTAAGTATCCACTAGCTACTCAGTGGTCAGACCACTATTATGGCTATGTATGTGTGTACCCATTCTGGACATTCCTGCGCCTATGCATCTTGGAAATATAAATGGCTAGAAACTGATGACCAGCTGGTGTTAGATTCCAGAGGAGGATAGCTTTCCTATGTTTTAACCCCAATAACTGAATGGCTAGGGAAGCTAGAAACATGGGCTCTAGGTACCCCCTTACCTGGAAAATCAGAGAGCTGCAGTTCAAATTCAATCTGGACAGGGGCACTGACAGACTGAGGATCCTGCTACTTGGGTAAGTGCTCTAACAAAGTAAGTATTAGGGCTAAGACTTGGGAAGGTTGTTAACCTCCTTTTCCCCACCTGTTGCATTTTTGAGGACTTGCCTTCAGGTATGGGCATGTGTACCTGCCAGTGTGTAGCCTATTGCATATGCTCAGTCTACACATTCATATCGATGCAGCCCAAGTGCAGGAGAAATAGAATCGCACGCTGAGTGTCAATGGCAAAAACACCACTTCCGCAACTAGAAGACTTCCACTTAGATGCACAAAGAGAAGCAGAAATCTTCCCCAAGACTCTGCTTCCCACAAGGGCCTGTTAACTGCATCCCAATGGTGGAATACTGGGCAGGACACAGAAGTAAAGAGGATGCCCAATTCAATAGGCAGTCCATTACTGGAGCCAGAGACCTGAAGCCACTGTGTGCAGGTGAGTAGTTCTGTGTCCAACAATCAAATAACCACACAAGCAATGGCAAAAGCCAATAGTTCAAGCAGAAATGGGACATTATATGGGGTAGTCACAGACCCAGGAGAATGAAATTAAAGGTGGAATGAAACTAAAGACTACTGTAAAATAGTGGCAGATAGCTAGCTCAGCTCACCTCAACCAGTATGGCCACGGCTTGTACCAAGAGGACTAAGAAAGAGTCTGATTCATTTGCTCACCTGATACAGGAGAGTTGAAAGAAAAGGGATATATAAGGAACAAGAATCATAAATAGATTGCCAAGCAATAGAGTGAAGGCAGCAAAAGGGTGGCAGCCCCTTAAATAAGAAATGGGAGACTGGTTCAAAGACCAATGCAATTAAATAACAGTGGGCACATCTACATGTGTGCTTTAATGCACAGTAGCTGGTTTTACTGCACAGTAAAGCATCATGTAAAAAAAAATGAGATTACACTAATGTGCAGTAAAATAGGCTACTGTGGATGAAGTGTCACTTAAAAACCATGCGCATTTATTACTGCGCATTAAGGCAACCTAATGTGCATTTGTTTAGTACCTTGCACTGGAGGTACTAAATTTAATTCCCATTAGGTAAAGCACCTTAATACACATGTAGATGCACCCAGAAGTCTAATAGATTGCAATGGACTGGCAATTAAGGCCCTGTCTCTAGAATGGGTTGGGATCTTATAATTTCTGATACCTGCAAGTAAGCAGAGAGGTGCACAGAAGACACAATAGCAATTGTTAAAAGGAAAGATATAGGAACTTGGATGGATATGCACAGATCGCAAGAGGGAGGATGTTGAAGGAGGTGACAGGGCATTGTTCTTTTTCTATATAGCTAGAATGTGAGCTGAAGTTGCAGCATCTCTGAAATTGTTCTCTTAATGAGCTAGTTTAATTAAAAAACAAAAATAAAAACAGAGTCCTTTCAGGTTATACACAGCATGTGGTACATGAAGCAATTTAGTTCTTTTAATTTTTTCTCAGAAGTCATTT
>NW_005842113.1:1067807-1157362 GCF_000455745.1 Alligator sinensis | reverse complement strand
TAAATCGGTCATATAATCTACAGCCCTCCTGGTGCAGAATTGCTCTCAACAGTTTAGTTCTACAACGTTGTCTGGTTCCATTTTAGATGCCCAGGATCTTGAGGCTAGTTAACATTCAAGGGCTGGAGAAGTTTGGGTGTAAAATGACACCATTCTAATTTGATAGCATATGACCCCCACTTTGCATAGGATGCAAATGTTCATGCAGAAGGAGAAGTAAGCTTCAATGCATAACAGAATGGATTACTGAATGTCTGCAATAAAGTTGATTGGAAATATAAGACAATTGTTTTTTTTCCAGAAAGTGCTGAGCCCCAGGTGTTTCATCTGAAAATCCAGTGCACAGATCCAAAGCAAGTTTTCAATGGAACCCTGTTTAGATTTGGGGCAGATCTGCCTCCAGGCCAGGGACACACGAAACTGCAGGGTATCTTGTGTCATGACAGACGCAACTTAGTGGGTTTGTCCTAGGCCAGAAGACTCTGGAAGCTTCCTGCAGTAAAGCTGACTTTCTTTTCAGTTTCACTGCTAGTATTCACCATGAGATGGACTGGACCGTTCATTACATGACAGGGCAGCTGCAGGGTTCAGGTGGCTTCTAGTTTATAAGAAAACCTGCTTTCTGGCCAGCAAGAGATCCAGATTAGGTTTGATTTGTCCTCATCATTGTGTCATGAGAAAGGGCCAGTTCAATGAAAATGCTTGTCATTACTTCCTTGCGGTCACAGTGGCTTAATACCCTATTTTTTTTCCCATTGCAGTCAGGCCATTTCCAATATCTTGTCTTCAGTTTAGGCTCTACCGAGACAAGCCAGAAAACAGGGCGCTGTTCCGAATTGCAAGTAACTTCAGACACTCCAGTTCTCCCAAGTTTAACCAGGTTCATTTTAGCGTATTTGAGCAATAGGGATCAGATTCTTTGCCTGGTTATGTCCAACTTGAAGCCAGTTTTTTAGCTAGTTGAGGTTTTCTGTTGCATGAATATGCCAGGGATAACGAATGAGTAGTAGGAGCTTTGTGCCATCACTCAATGTTGCCCCCAGTATAAAGAGCATTGCTACAGGGAAAAGAACCTGGCACTAGGGTGCTAACATTACAGTAAGTCCTACTGGCTAGAATAGCTCATGGAAATCAACAGTTGGCCTACAGACTGTTCTGAGTTGTCACCAGAATGTCAGCTGGGATTAAAAGGGTTGCAAAGCAAGTTTGTACCTCCCCTATGGAGCTGCCTTCAATATTGCATGACTTGCGTTGTAAAAGCAGAAAGCTACGTTGTATGACAACCTGAACTCTTTTAAATTAATATTTGTTAAAAATGTTCCTGGTCAGTTCTTAGTTGTTAATACAACACGGTATAACCACTGAGATGTGCAATAATGTCTTTCTTTGTTTCTGTCCCTCTTGAAATATGTAGGGAGTCCAAGCAAAAAGTGAAGACAAATTTGTTCAAGTCCTACAGCTGAAAAACATTTTCATTCTCCAGGCTTGGGAAGGAGATAAGTTTGTCTTAATAATGATTGGATCAATATGAGCAGATATGAAGCAATTTGTTGGTGCAAAGTTCTGCCATTAATAACTGCTCTTTCTCTTGAAGACAGACTTAAACTAAATTACAGCTGGCTTTATTTCCAAGAAAATTTAATTCTTCTGGATTGCGTGTAGGTTTGGTGAATGAAATATGAAGCAAATATTTGTTACAAAATTGCCATCAGCAATCAGTGGCATGATGAAAGAAAAAATGATGAAAAGCCTTATATTAGTATTTAGATTAGAATACTATTTGTATTTGGGGGTCCCAATGGTTGGGTCTTATCAGAACCCTGAATGCTACCTGAATCCAAATGCACATCTCTGTGTGTAATTCTTTAGTAACCTCAGGGCTTTCATTCAGTCCCCATTGGACATTACAGTAAATACTGTTAAAATGCAAATATTAGTCACTCCAGCTACTTACAATAGCTCTTTTATCTACTTACTAGAACTGATTAAGAATTTTACATTTAAATGATTTTATGTGTGAAAATACAGTTTTTGAAAAATCAGTTTTCCATGGGATATATATATATATATTTTTAAATTTTTCTTAAAGAAGGTTGAGGTGGCTGGTTTGGTATGAATCAAAGATATTTCAGTTTGTTGGACTGACACATGGATGTTTTGTCAGGAGAAGCCTTATATTTAAGGCCAATGATACGTAAGAAATTGTAGAAAACGAAAAATACCATCTGGTTTAAGAGGCCTGGTCATTTTTTCATTTATGTCAAGAAACTTTAATCTGTCTTCCTCACTGTTTAAATATTTCTCTAGGGTCACCTTGATGCTCCCTCTTTTCCAATTTTCAGCTTAATTAAAATATAGGCTGTATCATTACTGTCCAAATGAGGATTGAGGTAATATTTTGGCAAGCGGGGTGAGAAGGGTTGTTCTTGGGTTAACTTTACCCTCTTTGTACTTTACTGAAAAAACCCTAAACTGCTGCTTAAAGACATTTAATGTCAAGGGTATGAGGCTACAGTTTTTACTAGTGCAAATAATTCTTTGGTTTGCCTGAGTAAGAGCGACACCCATGGGTGTTTGTTTTCCCATGCTTCTGGACTTTGATGGTCTCCACATGGGGCTAGGAAGGAATTTTCCCCCTTCCTATTGCTATGGGTATCAGGGTTTTATTTCCATCTTTCCCAGAAGCATTGGATGTTGGTCCCTTCTGTTCCCATGGAGCTGGACATTTTGATTGGACTGTGTTGATGCTCCTGCTTGGACTTGAAAAACCCAGAAGCTCCTCCACTCAGGGTCAGACCAACTGCTGGATTTAAGATCCAGAAGGAATTTTACATCACAGTAAAGCTGTCACAGACTTGGAGGCGGGGTTGCCTTTGAAGCAGGAGGTACTGTCCTTTTCTTGTGATCTCTTTGGTGTATTTTAGCAAACTATTTCTGTCCTTGAAGTGGAAGGACATTGACAGTGGTGCCCTCATCCTCCCGCTTTACCTTTGGTAATATAGGGAGTTTTTTATATTTTGGGCATTGTTCTAGCTAGTTGCCTGACAGGTTTATTCACAAAAGTTTTTAAGAATAGGTTGGACAAACACTTGATTAGAACGGTTCAGACAGGAGCAGGGTTAGATCCAGTGTGGGCATGTTGATGTGGTTATACCCTCTTGGGCTGAGCTCACCAGCCGGGCAGTGCAGGCTCTGGCCTGAGTTCAGAGGTGTAATGACCCGGGAGGCGCTGAGGGCAGCTGCTACATGCACACTGGCAGTAGTGACTTCCAGTTGCTACTGCACTTCTGATGTGATCACATGGCTTCGCTGGCAGCCATTTTTGGTTTTTTTCTGCTCTTTCCCACTTTCAGCTGACCATGCATGCTTCCTTGGTCACCCATATGCCACTGCCCAAGCCCCTGCTTTCACACAACTCTGGAGCCCAGTAGTGTGAATGCTGCTGCTACTGCTTGTGTGACCCCTTTTCTCCTTCTGCTGCATTCAGCGGGGATGGGGGTAGCGGGAGGGACAAACGGTGGTGGTGCTCACTCCCTATACTCCAGCCAGAGTCTGGGGTGATCAGCTGGTAAGCTAAGAGCTTGCAACACAGACCGAACTCCGCAGACAGGCTGGTGAGCTCACTGCACATATGCTGCTTAGCTGAAGAAGGTGTGACTGTATCCTCCTTGCTGCCATCCTAAATCCACCCATGGATAAAAATAATTCTGCCATGAGCAGGGGGTTGTACTAGATGACTCCACTGGGTCCCTTCCCAACTTTTCTATGATTCTAAATAAATCCTGCAGGAGCAAACTGAAGATTATTTTTTAAGGACTGCACAGTAATTAACTGGATTTAGAGAATACAGTATATTCTTGCAGCTGCTTTCAGAATAACTTCAAAGATTCCATTATCCCTCCTGCAGGAAAAAAATCTGAGATTATAATGTCTTTGGAGGAATATCTGCTTAATAATGTTTTAATTCAAAATATGCTAATAAACAAATATTAAGGAGACTGCAGTTTGTGCTAATTATGTTGATTATGTTTGGTGTTGGTGTAAATATTCTCTTTTGACAACATTATAGTGAATTTGAATAGAAAATCAGTGGTTTCTCACTGTGCTGGTAAATAAATTCCAGGGTTCCAATGGTAAAAGTGGAAAATAATGGAAACTTTTTCTCTCACTGCAATTAGAAGACTTAAAAACCATGACTATTGTATTTCTTTTACCCTAACTAAGCCTGTTGTATACTTTAAATATTACCATTTGTGGAATTCTATTGCATATCCTTGTAAATGGAAACCATTCTTAACTGCAGTCTTTCCATTTGAGATCTCTATCACTGGCTATTACTTATTATTCCATTACAGAAATAGATTAAGAATGACATATTGTACTGGCTAATTATTTTAAAGCTATCTCTGAAAATTAATCAGAAACAAGCTTTAAACAGGCTTTAATACAGATATCTGTGGGAGTTTTGCCTGCTTATGGGCTGAAGTATTCATCCCCTGGATATCTTCCCTCTGAGGCTTATTTGGGATGATTCTCTCCTAAGATGCACCTTGCATCTAGCCACATTATGAGGTGTGCACGCTGGAGGGGAGGGACAGAATCCAGCTAGATCTAGACAGGTTACAGAGGTGAGCGGATGAGAATAGGATGGAATTCAACACAGACAAGTGCAAGGTGCTGCATCTAGGGAGAAAGAACCAGCAACACACCTATAGGCTGCGGAACACCCTTCTTGTCAACACGGTGGCAGAAAGGGATCTTGGAGTCATTGTTGACTCCAGGATGAACATGAGCCACCAATGTGAGGACGCGGTCAGTAAGACTAACTGCAGCTTGTTGTGCATCTACAGATGCATCACAAGCAGGTCCAAGGAGGTGATCCTCCCCCTCTATGCAGCACTGGTCAGGTCGCAGTTGGAGTACTGTGTCCAGTTCTGTGGCACCACACTTCAAGAGGGATGTGGCTAGCATTGAGAGGGCCCAGAAGAGGGCCACTTGCATGATCGGGGGGCAGCAGGGCAGGCCCTACGAAGAGAGGTCAAAGGGCCTGAACCTATTCAGCCTCCACAAGAGAAGGCTGAGAGGGGATCTGGGGGCCATCTACAAACTGGCCAAGGGGGACCAGCTGGAGTTGGGGGAGGCTCTGTTCCCCCCGGAACCACCCGGAGTTACTAGGAATAACGGACACAAATTGTTAGAGAGAAGATTCAGGCTGAACATCAGGAGACAATACGTTATAGTTAGGGCTGTCAGACTCTGGAATGGACTCCCAAGGGAGGCGGTACTCTCCCCTACCTTGGGGGGTCTTCAAGAGGAGGCTGGACAGATATTTGGCTGGGGTGATATGATCCCAGCACCCATTCCTGCCCGGGGCAGGGGGTCAGACCTGATGATCTGTTTAGGTCCCTTCCAACCCTAAGTACTGTGATACTATGATACTATGCATATACATGTAGACCACTGAAAAAAGATCTGTTAAAGTTATAAGGCGTGGCAGTGCTTCCTCCAGTCTCAGCTGAATTGATATCAATAAGTTTACTTGAAGCGGAGAGTTTAATAAGCTTAGAAATAGATGTCACCAAACAAAGTGACATCTGTGGCTGTGTGGAGGGAAGAGCTGATCCACTTCATTGGGCAAAAAAAATCTCTTGTTGTCCTGCCAGTTCATGTGGAGAGGCAATGGGGGATGTGTTCTCTTGGGGCTTGAGATTCCAGTCATGCAGTCCCCAGAAACACTCACACAAGATCAGGCCCCTCAGGCCCTGGAAGTGTCTGACCAGCTTTTCCCTCTTACAGAGTCACACCCTTGGGATCTCCAGAGCAGTGTTTCTCAACCCATGGGTCATGACCCAAAAGTGGGCCACAGGAATATATGAAAGGGTTATGAACAAACTTTAAAAATGGATTCTTTTTTAAAGGAGAAAATTGTGGCAAACCATGGCTTTTCCCTTGGAGGATGGCAGAGTTCCTGCCCCATACACACCCATCCCTACCCTACACACCTACCCCCTGCACCAGACACTGAGGGTGCTGGGGGCTGGGAGTAGTGGGAGGCAGTGGATTGGGAGTGAGGGGCACTGAGTCAGGACTGGCCACTGATGTTTACAAAAGGGTCCTGGTGCAAAAAAGGTTGAGAACCGCTGTTTCAGGGGATGTTTCTTTAAGTGGGGAATGTTGGCGCTTCCCTACTTACAGACACATGTCCCAGGGACTCCTGGGGCTATGTCTGTATAAGCAGGGAAACCCCAACTTTCCCAGGTTACAGAGACATGCACTTATATTGCCCAGATGCACAGGACTGGGCCTCAGAGCCCCTGCGCAGGGCAGCTACAGAGCATGGGTAGCTCCAGGTTGCCCTTAATCTCATGTCATAAAGCAAACAGACATCCATCACTATACCGTGGCAAAATTGATACCACCTTTGTCAAAGACACACATTTGGGGCATCTGTGGCAGGATTAGGGGCATGGATGTCTGTTTGCTTGGCCTTTTTGCTGCCATAAGTATTTCTGTGGCTGCACAATGACAACAAATGGCGACATTTCTTTCCACCCTAAGAGTGGCTCTGGGTATGTGCATGTGGACATTTGCACTACACCTCATTTTCAGGAGCTGTTGTGACATTTAAAATAACGTTTGCCTCAGGTCAGTTCATCTCAGTCCCTCTACCATGTTTTTCTTTATAGAAAAAGCTATCGGAGGCTCTTAATCAACGTGACTAGCCTAACAAAAAAAATGATGAATAAACATCGTATTACTTGTCCCATGTATATTATTACATTAACAGCCAGAATGCCCAAACAACTTTTAAAAAATTGATTCTGGTCCCAAGTCTGGCTACATTATACTGCTCTGATGGCAGTAGAGACTTTGGGCACCTATACATGAGTGCCAAGGCTTCTCCAACACGCTGGAATTCCAATGCATCAGAGCAGACTCAATCAAGTCTGCTGGAGTGTGGCAATTGCCATGCTCCAGCATCCTCCTGTATCTCATGTATCAGCATCTCCATGCTTAAAAATGGTGGCAGGGGTGCTTGAACTGAAGCTCGTTCAACGAGCTTCAGTTCAAGCTCGTTGAAGCTCGTTGAACGAGCTTCAGTTCAAGTGTCCCTGCTGCCATTTTTAAGCATGGGGATGCTGATACCCGAGACATGGTGGCATTTTAATAAGAGCACCCTGGAACACATGTAAGAATTCCCTTAGAAAATTGGGTTCACTGGCTACCTGGAAAGGGAGGTGTCAAAAAGTCATCACAGAACTGACAGTAGATATCATGGCCAGTAAAAAAGGAAAACTTGGGGCTGTGAGCAGCCTAACATAAGTTGTCTTTGTGTTGCTCCAGCTTCAGTTAGACTCACATGACTCCTGGTTAGTCCAAGAATTACAAAATTGTCTCTATTCCCTCCCTTTGCCCTACGCCAAATACCAGCGGCTTAGTGATGGGGGTGCGCAGGAGGGGGCATAGCCCCTAGGCGCTGGCCTGGTGGGGTGGCACTGGCTGAGCTGAGAGGCCATGGCACTTTCCATGTTTGGTGTGTGGTCTGTCTTCCTGCTTGTTGGGTTGTCCATTTCTTTACCTGTTATGGCTGGAAATTCTGGCTGCCGCCCCTCCCCTGGCATGCCGTGATGTCAGTTTCCCCACAGAAGTGCCATGAGGTGGGAGAGGGGGCTCTGCACCCTGCTTGGATTGTCCCTGGTGGGGGGGGGGTGCAAATGCAGGCATTGGCCCCCAGGCACTGGAGACCCATGGTACGCCACTGCCAAATACCATTCAGACACAGTGCAGAGTCTCTGCAAACTCAGCTTATCTGCTTACTCAAGTGGGTTGCTTTGCAGTCAAGCTTTTATTGATAGTAGCTTTTAAGTACTGTGAAGTGCCAAAGTGCTATATCATAAGAAATTCGAAACAGGATAACTTGACTCACCTGTTATTCACACCTAGTGTGGCTAGATGTTCTGAATCTGAAGCCGTCACTTCACAAGACTGCTCATGAATGACAATATTTGTTTCATTAATATTCTGCATGACTTCCCTAGCTTGGAAAAAAAGCAAGGGAACATAGAAAGGAAGAAAGAATAAAGAAATGAGAAGAAAAGTTTTCTTGACTAGGTTAGAGATTCTCTAAAGTATCCCACACCTCAAACTCATCACACACAGGGTCTACAGAAGTATTAATAAAGCCACATATACAGGTGAGTGTGTCTGGTGCTCAGGAATTTGATTTTGTTTTTGCCATCTGGATGTATTGCAGCCAGGTTTTGGGAGGAGGACACCTATAATTTTATAACAGCAGGTTCTAGGGAAGGAATGACAGATAGACATGTTTGTGTTGTCACTTACGAGCCAGTATTTTATCTATCGTTACTACCTCATTTTCTTTGCTTTATGGTCCAAAAGGCAGGTTCTTCTGGTTTCCCCCCTCCTTCACTTCTACTTTCTGTCTCCACTCCTGGGGGTAGGGCAGTGCAACAGAAGGGTGCTAGGGTGTCCAAGCTGTGCATACACAGTGGGGGGGGGAACAGATGGGGGGGCATAGTGTCCGAGTTGTGAGGGCTATGAATGATTATGACATATGACAGGAGGTGGGTTGCCTGCACTGCAGGTGTGTGGCTGGGAAGGCAGGGGAAGGAGAGTACTGTGTGTGTATGGCAGGGGGAGGCTGGTTTATCCACATGGCCAGTGTGTGGGTGGCGCAGCTTGGAGCAGAGGGGGAAACTAGGCTGACTGTGCTGTATGCATGGTGGGGGATGCAGGGGGGGACATGGACCCAATGTGTGGCGGGGGAGAGCTGGGCAGGGGGGAGCAGCCCACGCCTTGTGAGGTCCTGGGTACTGTGACTGGCACTGTGTGTGGTCTCTGGCTACATGGAAGTTGGACAGCCCTGTTCTACATTATTTATACTATGCACACAGCAGAAACAGTCATGACAAACTGCACTTTATCACGCACTTTTCAGTCTCCACAAATCTAACAGTCAGAACCTCTGAGTATCTTTAAAAAAGCCACCAATACTGACAACATTAGTTTGCAAGATAAATATTTCCTTGATTATTCAAATACAAAAATCCCTTAAAAAAATTAACCTGGTCTGAGGTGAAAGATAGGAAATTTCAGGTTTGGGCTCTGATATTCCTGCCCATTCAGAATTAGAAATTGGAAATTTCATATTTCCCTTGATTGGAAGTTCTGGAAGGCCCCTAAATACTCATTATTAGACCTGTGTTTTGGGGCGCCGGGGGGGGGCGGTTGTACATGAAAGTTCTTTTTATATGTTTTAAAAAAGTTATTAAAATACTCTAGTCTGATAGTTTCTTTCCCTCCAACATCTGTGTAACTGGATTAATGGTAACATAAGGCAACTGAGTTTACAGGCAGAAGGCTATGAAAAAAACATATAAGACAAAAGGCATTTGTGCAATAGGATTTCTGAAAAATACATGGTGTAGTATGTTGATATTCATTCAGGATAGTCTGTATAACTCATGTCTTTGATGTCTATGGCCTCTGGCAGATGTACTAGTAAGGGTACACTGGGATCTGACGGAGGATCCCACAAGGGCACTTTCTGCCATGCCACGTATGTTTGGCAGGACACATGATTGTGGGTTTGTAAATCAAATCCCATCACGTGTTATTGTGGGATTCCCCAGCACTGGTAAGTAACAAGATCCTGTAGCTATCCCAGCTTTAGAGGCACACCATGTGCTCCTCTGGCTGGGAGCTCCCAGCTGTTCTGTGCTCCTGGCTGTGGGGGGGTGCAATACATGCTCCTGGGGTTGGGAGCTCCATCAGCTGGTCTGGGCTCCCAGCAGCAGGAGCGCACCCCATAGCTGGGAGTCCAGTCTTGGCCTCATGCTCAATTAATGGCATGATAGAAATCAGCCGGTTATTACAAATCTTTTGTGTAATCATTTTGTGGCTTATTCCTTGTTTTATCACACCATTAATTTAATTAACTTGTGGCTGGGTAAAAACTTAAGACATGATTAGCTGGTTAATCATGTCTTTGGTGTAACCTGTTCCAGTAGCCAATGAATAATGCCACTTCAAGCTTCTGAAACAAAAACTTTTACACATCACACCAGTATATAATCTCTGTACATGTTATATGTATGCTATGTATTTGCTGTTAGCAAAGCTTGTGATCAAGTAGTGAAATAGGGCCTATGCAAAACTTGTGCAGTGAACAAGCTTTGTGCTATCCTTGCGTAAGAGTGAATTCTACCCAAAATGCTTAGTCACTCTAGTAGCAGAGAACACTCTAGTACATGCATTTCTTTGATGTGCCAATGAAAAAGAATATTTTTTGTTTAGCATGATGAAATAAACTTACTGAAAACAACTATTTTCATTCCCCCTACCCATCACTCTTTCATGTCCTAGTTGATGCAGGGCAGTTCTTTTAATGCAAATATGCAATTATTGAAATAGCGTTACATGCTGTGATAAACCTTGTTACTTCCGCACTTAAATTCATTGGCTGAGGGATGCTTCTATTATTCCAGGAATGCACTGATCTGAGAACTATCAGGCTGCTCTTCTCCATGATCATGGACGTTGATGTTGCCAAGAATAGACTCACGTATGGGATTTCTTTTCTCACCTGTCTCTTTCTGCAGCTACCTGTTCACGTCCTCTATGCAGCAAAAATGTCAGTAATGAGCTTTTCATTTTGCATAAACTCTTGCCGTATCCCAGGCTACGTGGTGGGAAACAACCCTGGCAAATAAAAGGAACCTATCTTGGACATGGATACAAAGCTGGTTGAAAATAATGAGAAAACTCATGTCCAATTACACTTCCTCATAATAACCTTTTAAAAAATGTTGCAAGGTTGACATCTGAATTCTTTCATTTTTACAAATGTTGACAAGCTCTATAGTTAGTAAAATATAAATTAAATCATACTTTTTGACATTTTCAGCTGTTTCATAAAAATACATTTTTAACAAAAATGACCAAAAATGCAACATTTTGATTTTTTTTACATGCTTGAACAATCAGTGGCTATAGTCATATACTGTAGTTACTATATCACACTGCTCTTTTACTGACCATTCCACGGTTAAACCAGTCTCTTAGCCTTTACTTTTGCATTTCTTTTGTTCCATCCTTTTCCTATTATCTGTGATTTCCTTCTTTCTTCTTTTCTGGATAGCTGAATCACCTGTTATTTGGAGAGACTGGATGTCTGCTTAGCATTTAAGAACTGAATAAAAAAAAAAGAAGCAAACCCCCAGAGGGACACACAGAATCTACGTTTCAAACCTGTTAGCAGCTCCACTTCTTTAGTTGAGCACTTAAATGCTCTAGGTCCAGTGTTTCATATTTAAACACAAACATGCTATTGCTGGAAGCCAGTTTTAAAAATGGGACACTGTTTGTGATCAAATGTAAAATCTACTGTTCCTGTAGTTCTTGAGCTTTAGTAAATGCAGGCAGAATCTAGTATTAATATTTTACAAAATGCTAAAAAATGACAAAAAAAACTAAGATTGATTTTAAATTGAAACTTCCCCATCAGCCAGATTTGAGCCAAAGTGGCTTTGTATGGCTCATTAATAAACCCTGGAAAAGAGAGCTTTTTAATTAATACCTGACCACAGTCGCTAACAATAGCAGTACTAATCTGCAGTATTTTAGGAAAGGTCATTTAAAAAAAGGTAGGAATAGAATTTAAGATTAGAGGCAAAATTTAAACCTTCAGGCTTCTAGGGATGAAGAATAAGTGGAAAAGGTGAATGTAATAATTTGATATAATTTTTACAGTCTGAGGAAACCCTCCTGGCTGAAACTTAACCTATGCATTTTTAACCATAATTTTTACATCTCAGGGAATAAATTAGCATAGTTTTCAATGCTATTTAAAACTAGATATTATAAATTGCACTGAGAATTTAGCAAAAAAGTAAACCTGTTTCTTTCTTATTGTGTTTGTGGTATATGCGGTACCCCTTTTCCTTCCTCTCCAGATAAATTTTGAGTGACTGATTTTGGATATATTTTTTATGATATGCCTTTGGTGTTCTGCAGAACCACTAAGTTAAAAATTAATATGGCTCCAAGCACTTATAAACTGTTTCTTCCTACACAACATAGCAACAAAACTGTTTATCCTGTTTTACTGTATAATCATTATGTTTTTGCACTTGTGTTCATTTCAGCTCTGATATGTCTTCTCTGATGCTTAGTGGAAAGCTTATTTTATGCTTCAATCTTCTGAAGATAATTGTGTTTGCCTGAGAAAATCCTGGGGAATTTCAGAATATACCAACCAGTGAAACTGGTTAAAACTTGTGCATGTCAGAGAAGCATTGGTTTTCTCTTGTCTTTTAAAAGTTGAGGGCTCGTCTAAATTTGAAAAAAATATTTTCGGATTCTGTTATTCTGTTGATTTAATTGAGTCTGTTGGGGACATGGAGGATTTATGCTGCTGCTCTCCTAGTACTATATTGGATTAATTTTTGACAATGCCTGCAATTATTTCTTTCAGCTTTGTGGCTTTTCATTCTAAAAATGTCATTACATAGCTGTCCTTTGTGTTGGACATCATGGTGGCATCATTAAAGGACAAGTTTGAGAACACAACATCTCCAGAGATGATAATGCCAATGTGGTGCAAATGTTTTAAAAACTGTATCCAATGAGGAAATTAAGTTAAATGGGTGCATCTACATGTGCCATTAACATGCAGCAATAAACTGTTCTTATTGCTCTTCAGTTAATTGCTCCCGGCAAATACCAAGTGTGTGATTTACACGTGTGCCCAGACCTCAGCATATTGAGCTGGGTCACAGCAACCCCAGCTGGCAGGAGGCCTGGGGGCTCAGTCTGCCAGCCCGGCCCCTGATTGGGTTCAATGTGCTAAATAGAGGCTGGATGGGGCATGAGGGTGCTTCAGTGTGGGCTTAGCTGGCAGGCAGTCCCCGCACTGAAGTACTCATGTGCTCTAGCCAGTCTGGTCAGCATCTACATGTGTGCTGCTGCACACGAAAAAATTCCACAGCAGGGTAGGACTTATATTTACATGTATTACCCTGCTGCAGAATTTATTAGTTTCATGAGCCCTAATAGGGGTGCATGTGTAGACACCAAGACATTTACTGTACAGTTAATTAGTCAAATGCACAGTAGGGATATGCGATTTATTTCGGATTCAGATTCAGCCTGAATCAGGGACAGTGATTAGATTAGTTGATTCAGATCACTGTCCCTAATTTGATTTGGCTGAATCTGAAGATTCGATGCTGATTCGGAGAATCAGCGATTTGGACATAGACACAGCTTTAAAAGTTTTTTCTACATACCTTGAGGTAGTAGGCATGGCTGGGGATTGCTGCAATGCTGGGGAGCATGGAGCATCCCACACGAGTGTGGGGGGGGGCCCTCCGTGTGCTCAGCAGCAAACCAGGAAGTGGACCAAAAGTTCTTCTGGTATACTTCTGGGTCTGCAGGGAGCATGCTGGGGGCCTCCCAGACCCAGGGGGCACCACTCACTGAGCCAGGGGCAGGGGTGTGTGTGTGTGGGAGGTGGGGGGGGGGTCCTATGCACTCCCCGGCAGACCCAGAAGTGGAACAGAAGGGCCTCTGGTCCACTTATGGGTATGCTGCCGAGCACGCTGGGGAGCCCTCTGAACTGCTGTGGGACGCTCCATGCACCCCAGCATCACAGCAATCATGAGTCCCTGCTACCTAGAGGTATGTAGAGAAAACATATAAAGCTATGTCTATGTCTAAATCTCTGAATGTTTCCGAATCTCTCCGAATCGATTCGGAGAGATTAAAGGGTCCTCTAATTCTATTCAGATTCAGAGATTTGGCCACTGAATCAGGCCAAACCTCTGGTGAATGAAATCAGGGACTGAAGCTTTGCACAGCCCAACTGTACAGCAAGCATCTCATATAGACATGCCCAGTGTTTTGCAGGAGGATCAATTGCACTGCATACTGATTTTTTTTTTACCTCATATTTTCAATACTCATGTTATGGGGAGATTCCCCCCCCCCCCCCTTCCTCTTGAATCTACTACCATCACGTCAAAAACAATATACATTTTTTAGGACAAAATAGGGCAGAATATAGACAGGGCAGTGAAGGAAAGGCTGTCAAAATCTTAAGTGACATTTAGGGCTCATTTTCTTTGTCAACAAATAGGAATCAATCTTGTGGTTTACCAATCTGAGAAATAACTGGAATGATAAATTCATATGATTGTTAAATAGAATTGTGGCTCTACTATTGTCTACGACAAGACTCCTATGGAGTTCAAAGGAACCAGAAATTATTCATTATCTTTATTATTTTTTCCTTAATCCCCAACATGAGCCACACATTTGCTTCTAGTTCCAATATTTGATCATACAATAGATTTGATTGCACAGGAATGGCAGTATAAGGTATAGACCCTCACATGGGTGGATCCTGAGGGGGTGCATGAGTGCACCTGTACCACCCTTTGATTCCTGATCCACCCAAAGTTTCAAACCAACTGCATGGCAGTGGCAGAAGCATTTCTAGTCAGGCAGTGCTGAGGAAGTCAGTTGACTTAATGGCTTATTTTCATCTACCTGATGCCTTCTAAACTATACTATAGGTGTTAATGACCCTCCCTTCTTTTTAATGGCTATAATGGTCCACCAACCAAGCTATCCTTTGTTCTGCAGTTCTGCTGTCTGTTAGCTGCTCCTGGTAACAAAGCTCCTATTTCACAGCCCCTCAGACTTTTTAATGTATCCAAAGAAGTTATATTTGTTTTTACTTTAATCTTAAATGGAATAATGCAGCTCTAGGTCCCTGGTGTATTAGTAAAGCTTCTAGTTTATTTTTAACTGGAAAAAAATATCTTCTTAGTTTAATGACTTCTTAGTTTATATGTCATGATGCATCTTAACATCTGAACCCCCAATTTCAAAATTCTACATCTATCCATGTACCCTCAGGAAAAAAGGCAGAACAACCCCACCCCCCTGCCTTTTTTTTTAAGTAAAAGAAGCAATAGCTTTGTCATTTTTGATTGACAAGCAATTTTATGATTGTTCAAGAGATTCCAGTATGTTTCCACTGAACTGATCTAATTTCAAATGAGTATTTAATTACAAATAATGCATTAACAGTAGCATTGTTGTCAAATATGCATTCTAGGAGACAGTAATAATCAATTGCATATTGCAGTATTACCTGAGATTGCTTGCAGGCTAAGTTAATATTGTAAGTTAATATTTTTGGCTAGGAAGTGGCTGCTGAATGGATTTCTGAATCTCAGGTGAATTTACACATTAAGAGAACTTCTTATGTCTAAGGATCCCCTCCTGCTTCAAAGTTATTGACCAATTCTTATATCTTATGCCTGGGCACAGAGGTGCTAGTGAGAAAGAGAAAATATGGAGATGTTCAATGGTGCTGTGTTCCACAGGGGCTGTCCTTGTTTTATTGAACAGAGTATTTTGAGACCCCTGAGGTTTGAGGCAGAGCCAACAAATCTGAGACTATGCATGCCCATCAGTGTTTTTCCTACCTGGAACTAGAGCCTAGGGACTTGCCATAGCCAGAAGGCTGAAGTTGCAGTTAAATAGGTAGATCCGGTTTCAAATTGGGAAGATTTTTCTCTCAAATCCTACAGTGAAAGTCATATTCTACATAATTAAGATTTTCATTGAGGTCATAATTGTCCCTTTAAACACCCAGTAGAATCTAACTATGGGCTGGTATCCAGGCTAGGTAGAGACATTCAAGAAGCCCAAGGTGGAACCAATCTAAGGCGGTTTTCTGTAAGTGGTTTAGTTTATTTTGGTAGTGAACAGAACACACATTTATACTTTGATGGCGGGGGGGTGGCAGAGACGGGTGCAAATCTTAGACTGCATTACACCATTTTAAAACCAGTCTGTGTGTACTGAACCGTTCTTTTACAAGTATAGACCAGTTTTGTGTGCTGAACTTCTGTTCTGTTATGGGTATAGACCAGTTTCTGATCACTTATACTGGTAAAAGTGTAATGTCTGTATCTGGCCCCAGAACCTAAGGAGCAACCAGCATGGGGATGTGATTAAGAAACAGCGATTTTTAGGGGCTGGTTTTCAGCTGAAATTCAACTTGTCATCCTAGCTGGTCACAAACCAGTCATGCCACCAATTAGGTTTGCAGTGATTGTGGGAAAACAGAAATATTCTTAGTGAATATCAGTTTCATTCTTAGTGAAAGTCAGTGGCTTTACTGACTTTAAGACTATTGCTTAAATTGACTGGCTGAATGGAACCGAATTTGATGCTTTATTTGTTTGTTTACTACGAATTTAGTCCTTGTGTTTTTTAGACAGCAGAATCTAGAGAGTGAATTATTTTTCTTTCATAGTAATATGTGGTAAAAATAATAATAATGCATGCTGTGAAATTCAACATACTAGACACATCAACTTTTAATGGGCCAGAATGGAAATTCTGAAGACATGCCCACATTGCTAGAGAAAACCTCTGTGAAAGCACCCTAGGCCTAATCATTACTGAATTATGTGCAGAACATGCCAAGAAATGTCACCTAATCACCTCTAGAATCTCACTGAGCATGCTGTGGCTCTGTGCCAAAAAGCAATGACATGACATACTTTCAGTATGTGGTGTATATAGAGTGTGAATGAGTGAGGATAATGGGCTTTCATGGTGGCTTTCCCTACCACAGACTGAGGAGGTGGAGACATGTCCCAAGTTTCCATCTCTAGGCGTGAGAGTGTATTTTAATTTTCATACTGGGTGCATCTACATGAGACACTTTACTGCGGAGATGACTATTTAGCTTTGTAGTAAAGCATTGCCATCTACACATGCTCTCCTACAAGGCCAGAGTAAACTAATTAACTCTGCCGTAAGCTAGTACAGCCTGACACAAGGACTATCCTATGGTGGAGTTATTTACTCCACCACAATGCACATACAGACAGTGATTGGGGCTGGCTGGGGCACAAGGGTGCTACAGTATTGGATTGCCTGACAGCTAGCTGCACAGTGTAGCACCCTTATGCCCTGGCCAGTCCCTCTGCAGTATGTTGAGCTGAGGTGGAGCAGCTCCAGGCTGGCAGGCTGACCCCCTGAACCCTCTGCCAGCTGGGGCTGTGCTGCTCTGGCTCAATGTGCTGCGTTACTAGGCGCACATGCAAATGCTGTTCCTAGGAGCAATATACTCCAGTATGAACTGCATTGAAGTTTATTGCATCGTGCATTAATATCACATGTAGACGCATTCACTGATGTCCAATCTGCATTAAAAAACACCAAAAAACCAACCCAAACCAAAATCCAGTAATATAATCACATTGATACAATTACACCTGGATGAATTTCTGTTATGAACCAGTCTTTGAGTCTGTCACCAAGTAAGCCAGCTAGTAGCAGTTGTAATATCAACCTCTGAATATGAACACAGGACATCTGGGAAATGGATTTAAAATAGTAACTGTTTTTACACAAAGTCACTGGATTACCATCTGATGCTAATGACTTCTTGTCACTGATTCTTTTGACTGAATTTAACCAAAGAACAAGTATAAAATGTGCCATTTCCATAGGTACAGAGGTGGGAAGCCAGTTGAGTCTGAAGTCAGGAAGAAGGCAGGGTAGGGTGGCAGCTTAGGCACTGACTGGTTTGGAGAGGTATGAGGTTTCATAAGCAACAGTCTACTTCATCAGATGTAAGAATGGGCTGGCAGAAAGAAAAGATGTATATAGAAAGAAAAAGTATGAGGGAAGAGGAGACTTCTGAAAAGGGTGCTGGGGCATGGGGAGGGATTAATTAGATCAGTTAAGATGAACAGAGCAGTCGATGCCTAAAAGGATTCCAAAGTAAAGTAGGTAGTTGCCTAAGAAATCTCATGCCTCCCTGAACCAGTTAGTCTCTAAGATCCCTGCCTTATCTTCTGGTGCCATAGGTGGTAGTATCAGGAGGGTAAGGTGGGCCTTCCCTGACCATGGAATCAGAGCTGAAAGGTACCTTAAGGGCACATCTACATGTGATGCTACATTGCCTTAGTAACACACTATGGCAATGTAGCATCCACAGATGTATACACGTGACCAGCAGCTACTTCACTGTAGTGACATGCTCCCCCAATATAATGTGCCACTATGGCAAGTAGCTGCTAAAAATAACCATGTGCTGCATGTATGGTGCAGTACAGGTGGTTACTGCATCGTGCTTTAGTACTGCCAAAAAGAAGTACTAAAGCACAGTGCAGTAACAACGTCACTGTAGGGTAATGTGTAGATGTGCCCTAAGAGTTCATCTTGTCTGAACTGAGGCAAGATCAAGTACACCTAGATCAACCCTGAGATATGTTTGTCTTACCTGATTCTCCCCTGACTTGCACCTTGTTTGGTGACTTGTTGTTTTGTACAGATGCCCCTTAGGACTCCTGTTCTGAGTCAGGCTGGGGACCAAATACCTAAGGAGCAACTCTTCAGAAAAGGACCTGGGGTTACCAGGGACAATAAGAAGAATTTGAGCCAACAGTGTGCCCTTGTTGCCAAGAAGGCTAAAGGCATACTGGGCTGCATTGGTAGGAGTGTTTCCAGCAGATCAAAGGAAGTGATTATTCCTCTCTATTCCACACTGGTGAGGCCAGATCTGGAGTACTGTGTTCAGTTTTGGGACCCGCACTACAGAAAGGATGTGGAGAAATTGGAGAGAGTCCAGCAAAGGGCAATGAAAATGATGGGGGGGCGGGGGGGGGAGGGTTGGGGCACATGACTCCTGAGGAGAGGCCAAGGGAACTGGGCTTATTTAGTTTAGAGAAGAGGAGACTGAGGGGGCTTTAATAGCAGCTTTCAACTACCTGAAGGGGGTTCCAAAGAGGATGGAGCTAGACCGTTCCTAGTGGTGGCAGATGACAGAACAAGGGACAATGGTTTTAAGTTGCAACAAGGGAAGTTTAGGTTAGATATTAGGAAAAAAATTCTCACTAGGAGGGTAGTAAAGCACTGGGACAGGTAACCCAGACAGGTGGTGGAAGCTCCATAGCTAGACAAAGCCTTGGCTGGAATGATGATCCTGCTTTGAGCAGGGGGTTGGACTAAATGAGTTCCTGAGGTCTCTTCCAGCCCTCATTTTTGATGATTCTATGATTTTTGAGTATGTCAACTCCACCTTGTGCTGGATGAACAGCTACATGAGGGAGGGGAGAGACTCAGGCTCTGGCAAATGGAGTTCCAGTGGGAGAATGCAAACCTTTAGAATTCACAGGATAATACCTTCTTCTTCCCTTCCAGAGGCAAGGTGCTGGAGCAACAAATGAAAAAGACAAGACATCTGGTGAGAATGGTAAGATTAGATTTTTATTTCATTTTGGAAAATAGCACACCAAGTTGTTTCCCTGTATCAAAATACTTTTACAGGTTTTTTGTGCCACTTGCGTGTGAATGGACCTGGATGGAAATGGGATTTTTTTCTGACCAAGTTTTGCTTTTACATCAACTTTCCTTCTCCCTTTCACCTCTAGACTGAGTGTCTTAGGCATAGATTTTTCAATTGTTAGACAAAGAGTTATCAATGAAGCAGCAACTTTTTCTGTGCAGAAAAAGAAAACATTTAAAAAAACTAAAAAACTGTTTAGTCAGAATCCAATTATCCAGGAAAAAGTGGTTTCAATGGAACATTTTTTTACAAGACCTGGCTATAACAGAGCTGACAATTGAGGCCACTGCCAGCTTGCAGTTATTCATGAACAAGGAAAGGGCTAAATGCAGAGGGATAAATGGTCCGCTTCCAGTTGCTTGCCCATTTCTAATTGAAAGAGACTGTTCTGTATGGTCTTACTGAAAGCAGAAAGAATGAAAAAAAAATCATGAACAAGTCTGTTATAGGAGTTCAACCCAGTTATTTTCATAGTTGAGAGGTATGGAGAATTCATAAAAGGGTTGTCTATCGGTCTCAGATTTTGGGTATTATTTTGAACAAAACCTCTGCCCACGAGGTAAGATTCAACTATTTTTCTGTTTTATCTTCTAATTCAGGATAGGTGACTCTTCCCTCACTGCTGTTTTACTTAATGTTATAGTGAAATAAAATCAGTCCCTGCTATGTGCAATAGGCTAAAAAAACCCACAAATTAAGAAAGTAACCCATTACATTTTGCTAGTCTTAACATCTTGACAGCAAAGTCATTTATTTCCTCAAATTAAAGGAAGATAGAGAAAATATTTTGGTTGTTGTTAGAGTGATTGGAAAAAGTTTTCTTTTGATTGTTTCACTGCACTCTGAGTTAATTTTCTTTGTGCTTCAGCTTGAAAAAAAATTCCTATTGTCAGAGTGAAGACAGACTCTTAGACCCAAATCCTGCATCCTTCTTGGTGCAAATTTCCCTCAGGTCACAAGGGCAATTTTATCTAAAAACTGAAGTTTATTCCAAAGAAAATAAGTTCTCTAGTCAAATGAGACATATGGTTTTATGTGTGATACTGCCAATACATTATGTACAATATAGGCAAATTGGATGTCAGTTTCATATTTTAGTATAATATAACAGTGAAGAGAAGTGGCATATATCTAAAAGAAAATGCAAGAGCTTCAGGAGAGGTGAAAGGAAAATATCTATTGTGCCTTCCTGGACCGATATACCTGCAGTAAGGTCAGGCTCACTCCTATCCTCCATGTGGAATTCTGTTCTAAATAAAATGAGGCAGAGGAGATCTGTATATATGTGTGTGTATGTATATATATACATATACATATACCCATACACATACATATACATATACACCCACTAGCCAATTGCCCATCATGAATGACGGAGTGTTTCAGGGAGTGTTTCCATGCCCCCCCCTCCTTCCTGCTTACCCTTCAGGGCTGGCCATGTAAACAGTTCTGCTGCTGCCACCGCCTCCTTCTCCAGCCTCTGGCACAGTGGCTTTCCCTCCTGCTAAACGTTTCTCCGCCTCCCCCCCCCTCCTCCTCCAGCCTCTGGCACAGTGGCTTCTGCTGCTGCCTCCTGCTGCAGAGTAGCGGGGCTTCACTCTGCCTGAGGAGGTGGTGGCAGCTCCCTCCCTCCCCCCTGCTCACCTGCCTCCGCCTCCTCCCATGGAGCAGTGGGGCTTCCCTCCACCTGAAGTGGCACTGGTGGCTCCCTCCCCTCTGCCCACTCCCCTGCCCGCCTGCCTCTGCCTCCTCCCGCAGAGCAGCGGGGCTTCCCTTCACCTGAGATAGTGGCTATAGCTCCTTCCCTCCCCCCGCCCTCCCTCCTCCCTCCTCCACCTCTGCCTCCTCCCACAGAGCATCAGGGCTTCCCTCCACCTGAGGAGGCAGTGGCTGCTTCCTCCCCCCTGCCTGCCCTCCCACCTCTGCCTCCGCCTTCTCCTGTGGAGCAACAGGGCTTCCCTCCACCTGAGGAGGTGGTGACTCCCTCCCTCCAGCCCCCCTGCCTCTGCTTCCGCCCATGGAGCAGTGGGGCTTCCACCTCCCTGCCTGAGGTGGCAGTGGCTCCCTCCCTGCCTGAGGAGGCAGAGTCCCCTGCAGCCAATCACCGCCGGCCCTCTCACATGCACAGTTGCCCAAAAGCATTATGAACAGACAGACATGCAGACAGACACACAAACAGACATGGGCGACTGGTGCCTCCCGAGTCTGGGGGGGCACCAGATCGTCGATGGGGTGGGGGTCCCCCCAGTGGCAGATCACCGAGTATGAAACTGCTGGCGGTGAAACTGGAAGTGCACTTCTGCCGGCACTTCTGGTTTTGCGGTTGGCGTTTCCAGGGGGTGCATGACTAATCTCAGGGGGTGCATGTGCACCTGCATGCACCCCCTATGTGTTGCCAATGCAGACAGGCAGACTAAGCCCTTTATTTTATACACACACACACACACACACATGCACACGCACACGCACATGCACATATAGGTATATATGTGTATATACATACACACACACACATTACAATATATATTAAGGAAATCAGGGCCCACGTGTCTATATTTTGCCTTCATAGTTGTACACTGTGATTACTTACACAAAATAAAATTATTCCTTTGGCTAATGTAAGTATTTCTATATACACATGCTGTAAATTCTTCTTACCATGCCTTTGTCTGGAAGTCTGGAAAATGTCAGCATTTAAATATGTTTCTATAGCTGCTGCTCCCACCAGCTATGTCTGTTGATGCTCTCTTCCCTGTCAAGATGACACTTTCCATTTTAAAAGAAGAAAACACTATCCTTTGGTGAAGACTGCCCAGCTGAGAGGCATCCTATGAAAAGAAATCAAAGAGTAGCATTTAATAGCTTCATTGCCCTCCTTCCTCTGTTGGAGGAAACTAGAACTGGGTGAACAGGAGGTATAAATATATTCAAGGGTTTTCATCAGTAATAAATGGAACGTTAATTTGTTGCATTCCAATTTCTGCTCCTGGACATTGCTCTGAGTTAAGTTATGTCGAGGCCATGCTTGTGGGAAATGTATTTGGATTCCACAGCTGAGATAACTCTGTGCTAAGGTACTGTAGGCATACAAAGGCTGTTCCATTTACATCCTTTGTTTATTATCAGTTGCTTTGTAGCAAGCGCTTTGGCCACTTACACAGATTTTAGACTCTTTTTCTCCCAGGAAGACACATAACTCTGAGCCTCATGCTCCATTAAACTGATACTGCTTTGTAGCAGTTATCTTATTTGTTGGCTCTTGCTGGAAAGCAGCAGGAAAGGTTTGGCTTCAGAAAAGCCACTAGGTCAGAAGTTGGCAATGTTTTCTGGTGGTGGGTTGGAACAACCAGCTTAGGTTGAAGACAAGTGGATGGTATGACCTGGTCACCACTGCCACTACTGCTTCTCCCTGTCACCACTTCTCTCTGCTCTTACACTGACCCTTACACTAAATCACCACTTAGCAGTCACTGTGGGTGTCAGCGTTCCAGGTTTGGCAAGGGGTGGAGTGGAGTAACGTTACCTGACAACGTTTTTCAGGAATTATTTTCCAGGGCAGAGCAAGAGTTGATCATGGCTGTGGTATACATGATGCATGTGAGCAAGGAGCCTGAGAATCCTTCCCTGTTGCTTCCCTGTTGCTACCTGGGGCACTCTACATGCTTTCTGCAAGGCAATGTCCCTGTTGATCTCTTTGACATGACAGTTTGGCATATGATATACAGAACCTTTTCCTATGTTTTTATACAGCAACTACCACTGTGGGTTCCTGATCAAGACTCAATACTCTGTCCTACTAAAGAAAAAATACTGAATATTAATACAGCCCATCCATCTCCATCTCACTCCCTTTCAAAACAATGGAAACTCTCTTCAACCTGTGACAGCAGGATCAGGCCCTGAATGCCATTGATCGCTTCTGGCATTGAAAATTAGCTGTGGTATGGCTCAGTGTTTCATACTGAGTTAAACCAATTATTTCTTAGGCTATTTCACTGTGACAGCAACATGGTGCCACAGTCTTCATTGGTGGCCTGTACTAAAGGCCACTGAAGTCAATTGAAGAACTTCCATTGACTTAGTGGGCTTCAGATAAGGTGCAGCAGCCTTCTTGGACAGTATGTAAAGGATTCCTGCTAAAACCCCCCCAGGGAACATCAATCACAGCAGAGAATGGGTTAGAATGAAATTATTAATAGTAAAATGTTACAATAAATTACTGCCCCTGGTAAGCAAAAAAAAGCCTAGAGACTTATAGAGAGGCACCACAAAAAATCATTTTTATTGGTATTTTATATTTACTAATAATTTTAATGTAGGTGCCTACAGTTATGCTCCTAAATCCATATGCAAGCCTCTAAGTAAATATGGCTTGGTTTATGTAAGTTCTGAGTAGCTGCAGCTCCCACAGACTGGGAGTTAAGAAGGCCAGCATCTCTAGAAAGTATGTCATAATTACCTAGCTGCTTTCATGTGGTTTAAACTACTGTCAAGCTGGTACACACACATGTGGGAGACAACGGCTAAGAAAGAAGCATTTCCAGAGTTGGCAGGGGGAAACTACTGATTCTGATTCTTCAAAATTTCTGTTAGAGGAGCCCTAATGGCATCCTTACTGTAACTTAAAGCTGCTCCCACTAGCAGGAAGTCCAGAGGGAAGACAGAATTGTTACTGCTGTCTTGCTTCCAAGGCAAGGTACAGACATTCAGAAAGCCCAAGGTGAAATTGATTTTAGTTATGCAGTTTTAGGTCAGCGGTGTACTTTAGATCAGTAGCAAACAAAAGATACATTCACTCTTTGGTGGGGTAGAGGCAAATCTTAGATCAGGTTCTGCCATTTTTAAACCAGTCTATGTTTGCTGAACTTCTCTTCTATTATGGGAACAGACTCATTTTCAATCATTTATATTGATAAAAGTGCAATGTCTGTACCTGGCTCAATGTATGAATTCCACATGGGCCCAATGTATGAATTCCATTTGGCCCAATGTATGAATTCCACATGGGCCAAATACCAGTCAGATCAGGCAAGAAAGCATAATGCATACTCTGCTTTACCAGTTTTGAAACATCTGTGTTTCTGACTATCCTGAAGACATGTAGCAACAAAGAAATACTGTTTTTCTCTATCCCTTCTATGTGCATACTCTTCTTGTTCTCACAAATCCTGTGATGTCAGAAAGCATTTTCCATACTCAGTACTTGTCATTGCTCATTTCACTTCATATTGTCCTGAACTTTTCTTGTATAATTTAAAAGCTGTTATTATGCAGCTTTATAACTTGGCACATTCTGCAAGGGAATAATTGCATCACAACCAACGATTTCTGTCTTCAAATTTATAGAAACCTCCTGCTATTAAAAACATTTCCTCTTTTGAACAAAAAAGATACAATTACTATTTTATGTAGTTTTGAGCTACTTCCTCTATGTGCCAGATTTACCCTCAAAGATTTCATATCTCTACAATTACAAAATACATTTTCACATGATGATTGCTACAGCTTTCTGGGAGATGAATCAAAAGGAAAATAGATCTGTTGGCTCATTTGGCTTCGTAGAACACAATTCTCAGCTGATCAGTTAGGCGTCTCAAGAAGATGCTTTTCTTGTCTTCCACTTTCTACTTCCTTTTTAAGTACTTGTTCATTTGGCCTCTGAGATCTGCCTCAGGGAATCCAAAGGCACGATGGAGAACTTTATTCTAGGTTCCCATACTCTCTAAGGGTCATAATACATCATGGTCACAAGCTGTGAGTTGTATAGGACCTTCTAGGATCATAGGAACATATGGCTGGAAGGGACCTCATGAAGTCATCTAGTCCAGCTCCCTGGTCAAGGCAGGACCATCTCTGACCAAACCATCCCTGCTAAGTGCCCATCTAACATGCTTTTGAAAATTTCCAGAGATGGAGATTGCTCAACCCCTCACAATAGCTGTCCAATGTTTGATTGTTGTCATAGTCAGAAAGTTCTTCATAATCTTCATAATTTATCAATTTCCTTTACTGCAGTGTGAGGCCATTGCATCTAGTTCTGTACCCTACAGCCAAAGAGAAGATACAAGAACTATCTACTTTATAATCTCCCTTCGGGCATTTGAAGACTGTCATCAAATCCGTCTCAGTCTTCTCTTCTCCAGATTAAAGCCTTCTACTGTATCTATTTTAGTCTTTGGCTATACTGTTTCCATAACTGTAATAAAGCAGTCTGACATCACTGAAATCTGGGTGTTTGTAATCTTTATAGAACCTGTAAAGAAGCCATCATGTTTTATACCTGAACCGAACATGACTATTGATAAGAATAGAAATATCCATCACAATTCTACAGCTAGCTGCCATAATGGATGGAGCACATGGCTAGGTGGACGCAGTCCATTTCATAAGAGCTTGAGCCACACAGAGCCTTAGGGAAACCTTGAGCAATGCAGCAGAGCTTGAGATACAGAGGGCCCCTATGGCACTGTTGTTACTGCACTGTCATTTAGTTCTTCCTTTTGGAGGCACTAAATGATGGCACAGTAACAGCCCATATTGTGCCATGCTGGTGGCCCACAGTTACTTTTAGCTGCTACGTTGCTACGAAGATGTAGTGTCATGTGTAGACTACTCATAAAATATTTTGTGCTCAAATGGTCTAGCCTTTGCTTTCCTGCCCTTTCGTTACAAGGGAGGTTAAATATTGAGCTGAAACTTTGCAAGACTTTGGTTTTTTTAGTGCTTCCTTCAAATGCTGCTTATGTGGCAAAAGGTGCATGAGGTCTGACAAGCAGTTGCTGAATCATGGTAAAAATCCCTCCAGACTGTTTATCTCTCTGGTCTGTCACTCCATGACACCAATTATGAGTTCAGTAAGGTGACCCTGTATGGAACAAATTAATGCCATCTTTTCTGGGAATTAGGTAGAATGACAAAGGGAAGTGACTCTGTAGTTATGCTTTTCCTCTATGCCACATCTTCTCCATTGTATTTTGCCAGGGTTCTCTGATACAGATTTCTCAGAAGTGGTGCTTAATAGGATGTGATCTCCCAGTCCACAATGTACACCTTTCTCCTTCTTTTTACTTCAAATTCACATGCCCTAAGGACCCAACTCTCAACCATCTTACACCCTTCACAACCTAACTGATTTCAGTTGGGATGCAAGAACCATAATTCAGCATAGAATTGGGCTCCATGTCCCAACTTCATTTTTTAAAAGTGTAAAAAATACACCAGTAAACAATGTCCTTAGGCTGGTCACTAAGTAAATACAACCCGATGACTAAATCAGTATGGAAAAGGTCTCTCAGTCTTTAGTACATTTATCTGTATGTAATGTTTGTCACTCTGAATGGTCATACACAAGAGGACTAGTGGGAAAAAAGGTCTAAAAGTCCAAGTGGGTCCTGCACCATCTTTGACAGGTCAACATACATAGGGTCTTTCAACTGTAAAATGAAAGTCCTATAAATATAATAGTTTTCAGTCTCTTCTTCCTTGGAGGTGTTGGCTACAAATGTCCAACTCGGGATCCTTAAAATTCTGGTTTATTAGGCAGATTGAAGCAGTGTAATGAAGTTAAATCATAAACCTTGGGGCTGGTCCGCACACATACACACACACACATGCACACACACACACACAGTAACAAGCTACAAGAGTCAGGTATATACCTATCCCACAGGTGCTGGAGTCTGCCGTCGAGGCTTCTTTCAGCGTGGTATCATCTTCCAGAAGGGGGTTGCCGGCTGGTCCTTCTGGCTGGACAGGTCAGGTGCTGGTCAAGTTGGAGATCAAGAGGGCGCCACTGGGTCACTTTTCACTGCTTTTTTATCTGTCCTTGGCAGACTTTGGTGACTCCCCAGTTTTCAGGTTTGCCCAATCCAGGGGTCATTGACCCTCATGGGACTTCCCCCCCTCAGTGGCTACTGGATGGCATCTGTCAGCCCCAGGGGTCGTCCGCATGTACGTGCAGGTTTGGGAGTCCGTTGATGAATTTTGAATAGGGCTCTGGGAGTGGTTGATCTGGAGATATTCAGCCCAAAAGTTGGTCCCCGGCGTTGATTAACTCAGGCCAGGTCTTCTAGCCCTTGATCAGTGATGTTTAGAGATGTCCCAGTTGCTACATTGTCTCCTATTGATTTCTTCTGTTGGTTGATCTGCGGTTTCCCTAGGTGTTAATGGCTGTCTGCTACTGTGTTATGCATTCAATCACTGATTCACTCGCTCTTTCAGGGGCCCGCCTGATACAGGAAAGCAGCAGTTTGACTCCTGCCCTTGTTAACATTGTTACTAAACACATTTATAGTTGAAAGATTAAAGGTGAGGAGTATAAAATATAAGCTACAAAAGTAATGCCATGGCACACAAATAGATAAAAATACCAAAATACAAGGGGAGATATAAAATGCGCGCACACAAATTTTAAAACACAATTCCTTATCTTAAAGTGAAAGAAAGAGGAAGGAAGAAAAGGTAGAAGAGGAAAAACATATCCAAGGAGGGGAGAGCAACTGCAGGCAAGAGGAAAAGGGGCTTTCTGCTATAGAGGTGAAGTTATATATGAACTATATATCCCTTCCTAGGAGAGTTTCTACTTCCCAGGCACAGGGCTAACTACAGTTCTGACTAGAGGACCACTGCAGGTTGGTCCAACAGTCAAGGATCTTCTATACAAATTTCAAACCACATCTTGATATATATGCATGAAAAACAATCCACACCTTTTGTACTAACATTACATACCCATGTATAAAGTGACCATCTGATTTTTCTGGAGATGAGAGATTCTAAAACTGCAAAATATACAATTAAAACATTTACAATCGCATTAGGGAGAGAAGATGCTGTTCTTGTTTCTTTCTTCTCTTTCATGGCTAGCTTTACACTGCTTTTTATGTTACATTGCACCTGAATATTTCATCCAATAATAAAGGAACTTTCAATTCCAAATGTTTTCTTAACCAGCACCTTATTAAGAGTTGCATCAATTAGAACAATGCATCAGTGATGGTTTGGTCACTGTTTTCTCTGCATACCTTCAAAGAAGTTTTCAGTTCATATATCATTTATAATACACCACTATGATTTCATCAGTTAACTACATTGTCTAGTACAAAGAATATAGGAGTATACATCAAGTGTGTGTGCATGTTGTTTTACCCAATGCGTCTTTTTATGATATATATATATATATTTCCTGAGTCAGGTTAAAATAAAAAAAAGTCCTGTCTTATCTGGTTCAACATTACCAGAAAAGGAATCTAAACTCAGAAATCCCTAAGGAAAAACAAAACAAAACAAAAACAACAACAACAACAATGATAATAATAATGCATTTAAGAAAGCGTTTGAGAAGCTGAAATCAATCTTAAATGGTTTTAGAATATGAACCTAATTTAAACTATAAGTCTAGCATTCTTTCTTTAAAGCCCCCACTAGTATCCTGTGGATAAAGCTAGCTAACTGAAATCTTTGAGGCAGAAGAAACCCTCATGCCAGACTCTTCTGCTTCATCGCTATCTGTCAAGGTACTTATATGGTCCTTACCACCCCAGTAACTGAGTGCCTTCCAAGTATTTAAAAGTAGAGATAACAATAACATTCTCTGTCTCTATCCATCTCTTTCTTTCCAGCTTGCAGCAGAAAAAAAAAATTACTGCTTTATAGGATTTTTGTTTCTTTACTTCCTTATGCTTACATGTATGAACCATAATGCCTGCATACAACTGGATTTACGTAAATGCATACCTGTATGTATATGAGAAATACCCTAAATGCTTAAGAACTTTAGAAGTGCTCTACTGGATGAAACCATAGCTCATGCCACAGTCAAGTATTTTGTCTTCAACAGTGGTAAGTAGTATATGCTTTAGAGTAAGAATTGTAGAAGCCAGGTGAGTGTAGGGCAATGCATTTCCTGCCATACCTAGTCAGTCACTATGGAAAGGTGATGTCACTGACTGTTAAGCTCAGTAGCCCTTGATGGACCTACTCACCTTAACTTTGCCTAACCCCTGTTTGAACCCTGTTGTGCTTGGTATCCACAACATCCTGTGACAATGAGTTCCATGGGTTAATTACAGATCATTAAAAAAATATTTCCTTTTGCTTGCTTTAAACCTACTTCCTGATGATTTCATCAGATGTTCCCTAGTTCTTGTATTGTGAGACAGTGGGCATGTTTACATGAGACACTTTACTGTGCAGTAGCCTAATCTACTGCACAATAAAGTGTCACCATCTATACACGTGTGGCATTTATGGGACAGTAAATTAGTCTACTATGCAGTTAGCTAATACCTGTAAATACAGATTCTAGATTAACTGCACAGTAGTTATTGTGAAGCAACGCTTATGTAGATGCTGAATGGGAGCAAATTTGCTCCCAGTCAGCTGTACCAATAAAGGGCCACAGGGGATGGGGGAGTTCTCTGTCCCTGGTCCTGGCACTGATCAGCTCCTGGAGCTGGGAGTTGATCAGTGCTAGGACAGGGTCACTCTCTGCCCCGCCCCTCCCCCCTTCCCTGTCTCAGCGCTGTGTGGCTTCTGGCTCCACAAAGGAGCCAGGAGCCAGGGAGCCAGGAGCCAAGTAGCACTGGGATTGGGAAGATCTATGCTTCCCCACTCAGCCAGGGGCCATCCAGGAGCTGTCCCACTTCTGTGGCAGCTGCCAGCAAGCCCCTGGCTAGGTGGGGATTCCAGGAGTGGGACAGGTGCCAGCCAGACCCCCACCGGGTGGGGAATCCCCAACTAGCCAGGGGCTCACTGGTAGCTGCCCCAGAAGTGGGACAACTCCTGGCCAGCCCCCAGATGAGTGGGGAAGCCTTGCTGGGCATGGGGCTCCCTGGCAGCTGTGCATCCCATTTTGCACAGGGCCAGGAGCCCTCCCAATGTGCCTGGGGCCAAGAGACAGCTGCCACTGCAGCTGGCAAAGCTCTTCTGGACCCAGGCACATCATGATTGGCCCCTGTGGCCCCTGCCAGCCCCTGAGCTAGCACCTTGAGGGAGGCTGGAGATCCCCTCGCTACTGCAGGGGGGCAGTGCAAGGCAGGAGCAGCTCTATACCGGGTTGCTCCCACTAGGAGCAGATTTGCTCCCAGCAGGATGCACATGTAGATGCACGCCTGGGGAAGGCTTACTGCACAGTATTTTACTGCACAGTCAGCCTATATTGCATTAATAGCACATGTAGATGCACCCAGTAAATAACAGTTCTATATTCACTTTTTCCCTACCATTAATGATTATATAAATCTCCATCATAGTCCTGCTCAATTGGCTCTTTACCAGGCTGAAGAGCTCAGCCTATTTAATCCCTCCTCATATGGAAGATATCCCATACTTGTCATCTTCATTGTTGCCCCGCTCTCTACTTTTCCTAGTTCTGTTGTATCCTTGTCAAGATGGGATAACCAGAACCCCAGTGGTCTGGGTGCACCATTAGTTTATATAATGGCATAATTATGTTTTCTGTTTTGTTTTCAATTGCTTTCCTAAAATTTTATAACATTTTATTTGCTTTCTTGACCACTGTTACACATTGAGCCAATGTTTTTAGAGAATTCTTCACAATGGCTCCAAGATCACTTCCCTGACAATTAATGGCTAATTCAGAGACCATCATGGAATGTGTTTTATATGTGTACATGTGTAAAGTTATTTTTCCCGTGTGCATTAGTTTACACTTATCAATGTTAACATTTATTTGCTACTTTGTTACCCACTTGGTTCTGTGTGATCTTTCTGTAATTTCACCAACTGCTTTCACATTGACTATCCAGAATAATGGTTATCCTTTGGTCCTCTGGCTGTGAGGCTGAGTTGAGTGATAGTTTGCATATTTTTTTCTGACAATTCTGCAAGTTTACATTTGAGTTTCTTCAGAACCTTTGTGTGAGTGATAGCTGCTCCTAGTGACTTTGTTTCAATTTACCAGTTTGGTCTAAATCCTTACATACTTTCACCTGAATTTGAGCTAATTCTTCATATTTACCCATCAAGATAAGTGCTTCCAAGCTGGCCATGTGCAAAGGTTTAGCTGCGTTCCTAAAAATGTTGGTTATAACAAGCTTATCTTGTGTGAAACACTGCTTGCTCTTTTGCATTGGACTTGCAGCACAGAAGTGGCAGGCAGTTATCAGAAAGAAGGTAGGATATCTTTATTGCTTATTGTAATTTATGATTTCATTAAGGCTACTGTGCATAATGACAGAGACCAGGGCCCCTTGGAGATAGATGGTATATGCATCAGAGACATAAGAGCATGTCTGTACTGACATTGTGGTACACCTGGGAGCACTGCCCTGAAGCAAGCCTCCCACTCACTCTTGTTTTATGTTTTCCACTTCTCCTAAAAGAAGCAGTTAGCTGCCTTACAGCAGCCCTGAGTACATGCCCAGAGCATTCTTGAACTCCCTGTCTCAAAACTCCTTACTGGTATGGACTCAGGGCCTCTCTGCCACATTTCTAGGTTTTGACTCCTAAGCACATCATAGAGGCAGTGTTTTAGGGACCCTAAGAAAGCCCCTGCCCTGAAGCAGTAGCTTAACTAAGGGTGGGCAAAAGGGGCACCTGTGCCAAGAGCAGATTTACAGGGGGGCACCAGACAGGTCACTCCCCAAGGAGTCCAAACCATGGGGGTTGCTAAAACTGCTGTTTGAGTTGTCTGCACAGCAGCCCTGAGCCCTTGTTGATTTGGCTGCTGCAGCCACAATGCAGCAATCCTGTGCCGAACAGCAGCAACCATGAGGGGTCTCCAGGTGAGGTAAAACTTGCTTGGATCTTCCCTTGGTTCCACATAACCTTTCCTCTTCCCTCTCCCCAACCCTTGCTGAAGGTTCTGAAACAGTTGGTTATCCCTCTGCCCTGGAGAATATACACTCTAAATGGAAAAAAAATATAAAACAGATGGAAATAGAAGCAGAGGCAGTGTCTTGACCAGCTTCTCATTGCAAGTTCCCAGAGCCAAACATAGAATGTGTGTCACTTAACTCCCAGGCCAGTGCTCTCTCGCTCTTCCCTAGACCCAGAGGCATAGCCAGGCAACCCATACCCTGGTCAAACGTATGACACCTGGGGCAGTGCTAGCTGCTGCAGTGTCAATTGCAGCATTGTGATCAGCTGCTGCTGTAGTCATAAGTATTTCTGTGTCCTCCCTCCCCCCCAACCCTATAAAGGTGGTGTCTGGGTCTACTGCCTCAGTTGTCCCACCCCTTAGTTATGCTACTGCCTGGACCACACTAGTTTTAGGATTAGCTTCCTCATACACCCTTGTATTCTGGACATTAGAGAACACGGTGCCTTTGATTACATCCTTCTGGATTTGGACTGTACTTTTTGCCTCCTAATTTTTCCTTTTAGTTTATGGTCCCTGCTTTTTAATTCAGTGACAGTTTTCCTTAGTTTGGACTTTTTGACTATGTCAAAATCAATTTGAGCTCTCATTTGGAGAGGCACTTTGTATCTTCTCTTTCTGTCTCTAATTCATCAAGTCAGCACCTGTAGTTCCAGATGTATCTCAGAATCCTTTCAAATGTTTTCCATGTTACTTTAGCGTGGGCACTGACTTAATCAGCACAAAAGATACTACACACCATCTGAGTCCCTAAGCCAACAGCTGCCCTCAGCTAAGCTGGAAATGGCAGCTTTCCAGCAGTTGACACTAGTCCAGATGGTGGCTTGGCTTGTATAGTTGCAGTCTTGTATCCTATCTCTTACTGCAGATAGCAGTGTGGGAAAGAGACAGCTTTGCCTGAGGCTTCTACATTTCTTGCCCCAGTGAAAGTAGACAATGCGTAAGGAGACATTGTATAAGGAGATAGCTTCCAAAAGTTGGCAGATGCACAGATTTAGGGCCTCATGCTATAAGCCAAATAAATATTAATTGGCTTAGTGTTGTTCAACTTCATGGAACAATCGCACCTAAGGCTAAAAAATCTTCTCTGACTGTCCCTGACTTGTACAGCTGTGACCTGTTCCACCTTGGTGTCTCTGCTATGACTCAGGAGGGGCCACTGTATCTGGGAATGCTGGAAGACTTCAACTTGGGTGGAATAGCTGTGGGGAGTGTACACACCTTAATGGAACAGAAACAAAATTAAGTGGACTACAGATAATCCTACTTTGGAGTCACATAACATTAAGATGAATAATGAGTGCTTTAAGCTACCTAAAAAATGTTAACTTGCAGCCAATCTAGGGGTAAATAGCTCTAGAAGACACCTAAAATTACTGTTTAACAAGGCCCCTGGGGTATATCTACAGATAACAATGCAATACAGTATAGACCTAGCCTTAGACAGTCTTTGGAAATGTGGCCTGGGCAAGGTGAGCCCTATATATTTCTGTTGCTGAAGGAAAGTTATTAAGGGAAGGTAGCTGGAAGATGGCATTGTTGTGGCTGTCTCACTTGGATATTTTCCTTTCTTGCTGGAAATAATGTGTGTGTCATCTTACAAAACTGCCTACCCAAAATTCTGTCTCTGACAGAAGTACATGGATAAAGCTGTGTGTGGGGGAGAAGTATTCACAGTAGAAATTTGTTCCCATACAATTCTTACTCTGCCAATACTTTTTCTGCATTTTCATAAGCTGTAGTGCCTCTGGAGCTGCGAAACATAAGGGTAGTAGATATCTTGTGGCACCCTTAGATGGTGCAGTGCCAGAAAGTTAAGTGCCTTGGCCCTGGAAAGTGATCCAAATCAGCAAGGTTATCAAGAGTTAGGCAGATCCTAGGAGTGACCCAGAGCATTTGGTACTGAGTAGAAAGGCTTATAGAGCTAACTTATAGGAAAAACTAGGTACAGCACTATATCTGGATTTCTGGTCCTCCTTAGGTAACCTGCATCTGAATCAAGGATGACTCTGTCATCTTTGTATCCAAAGAACTGAGAAAGGAGGCGCCTACCTGACCTGAACACTAGGACTGTGCAAGCTTTGGTCCCTGATTCAATTCGGTGGAGATTTGGCCTGATTTGGTGGCCAAATCTCCAAATCCAAATCAAATCAAATCAGAAGACCCTTTAATCTCTCCCAATTGAATTGGAACCCTCCGAATTGATTCAGAGAGATTTGGAAAGATTCAGACATAGACACAGCTTTAAATGTTTTTTTCTACAAACCCCTAGGTAGCAGGTAGCTCATGAATGCTGCAATGCTGGGGTGCATGGAGCATCCCAAAGGAGCATGGGGGGCTCCTCAACATGCTCATCAGCAGACCCGGAAGTGGACCAGAAGCACTTTTGGTCCACTTCTGGGTCCACCGGAGAACATGCTGGGGGGCTCCCCTGCGCCCCCCTAGCTCAGCAACACCCTCCTGGGTGTGCGGGGGCGGGGGGGGGGAGGCACCCTGGGTCCCCCTGTGGCTGATTGCTGAGCCGGGGAGGGTGCAGGGGCCCCTCCCAGCATGCTCCCCGATGACCCAGAAGTGGACTGGAAATACTTCTAGTCCACTTCTGGGTTCGCTGCCAAGCACATGGAGGGGCCCCCTGCACTCCTATGGGATGCTCCATCTGTCCCAGAATCACAGCATTCACGAGCTGCCTGGTACCTCAAGGTATGTAGAAAAAACCTTTAAAGCTGTGTCTATGTCCTAATCGCTGTTTGAATCTTCAGATTCGGATTTGGCTGAATTGAATCAGGGACAGCAATCTGAATCAACCAGTTGAATCACTGTCTCTGATTTGGGCCAAATCCAAATCCGAGTCAAATAGACCCCACTTCGCACATCACTACTGGATACCTAACATGGTGACAGCAGTGTAGAATTCAATGCGAAGTGCAGCCTAGTGCTCCAGGGATGCTCTTGAACACTGTCCATGGTGCTGGCACCACTGACCTTTTGTACAATAGCCAAGGGTTAAAGCACTCATCAGCAAGTGAGAGATGTGACTTCTAGGTCCTGTACCACCTGAGTGAACTCACACTTATATTCCCCACTTCCTACAATTTTATTCTGGATTGCTTCTGTATACATGCACACAAGACTAAGTAAATATGCCTAAGCAATCTTGTGGCCAATGGAACATGGTTGACTTGGATCACCTTTTGTAAGCTGGGCACCTAACTTCTACCTAAGTTACATTTAGTCATCTAATCATGATATAATTATCAACCTTAACTATTCTCAGGGGCTATTATTGTTGTTTTTAAACAAAGGGATATACATGAGTTGACTATCTTTGACTGTCATCCGGCACATGCTTATGCTACATATGATGACTAGTTCTATTGTAAATAGTGAGACTATTCATATAGGAAAGGCTGAAGTGGCAGAACAAGTAACATGTCTTACCACAGCTCCAGAGACATGAATTTGAATCTTGTTCTGGACTAATCTGCTCCCAGTCAAACCAGCTGAGAATGTTTCCCTGGTCATATGGGGTGCAGAGTGTAAGATGGTTGAATATGATGCTAGCCACATTGCCCCCTAGTGTGCCATTGGCCATAGAAATTGTCATGTCTGAACTATATTAGCCCAAAGGGAAGCTCCATTTTTGGTGGACTTTGGACTCACGTGAAAAATAATTTATGGATGTAAATGTTTTCACATTTGGGTTTGTCCTGGTGATAAGATAAAGATCTGAGATAGAGTTCTGAGGCTCTTTACTTTCATAAGGTGCTCACTATGAAAACTACAATTTTATTTTGTCTTCAAAATTTTTGTCTTATTAAATTAAATCTCTAAGAAATGGGGTGGGAGTAGGAAGGGCTGTGGAAAGTCCGACTTTTGAAGAAGAATTTTTCAAGGAAAAGAAGTAAAGTTGGATACACATTGATTCCAGGAAGACGTTCCAGTTTAAGCTGCATCAGGGTGGTGAGAACACAAGAACTTATGCAAGGAAAAAGGCAGAGGGTGTTCCAAATTTGAGGAAAATTGTGTAAAGATATTAATTACTTGATACTCATAAATATTTTCTCTGTATCTGTACCCAGAATTCTATCAGCATTATATCCTTCATACTAATCTGGCCCCAGATATTGCCAGTTAACTCTGAATAGGGAAGGTATTAATTCTTGGCTTGTTATTATTGACTCCACTGGTAATTCAAAGGAGCCATTTTGGAAGGCCTTTATCAAAAGGACAGTAATTATGGGCCAAGACAAACAAGTAGCTATTACTGTGTTTCAAATAAATGGAAATGTTAGTTAGCATCCCCAAAACCCAGGTGCTTTTATATATGATTTTGGAATATGCTACCTGTCTATTCAAATCAGACTAAAAGTAAACATACAGGTTCAAGAATTTCTAATCTAAATTAAAAATCTCATATTAATATCTAATTACTGATAGTGACTATAGATGGCACCTAATGTATTTGTATTCCAAATAATTTCAGCTTTCACATATGTCCACTTTTCCTTTGTTATTTTTTGAGAATTTATTGGAACAGTTACATCTCTTTCTGTGTCTCAGTCCTATTCACAAAATCTAGGTTACAGAGTCTTTCACCTGTACATCTTTACTTTCATTGTGCATTAATGGTGTCTTAACTTTCCAAGTATCATGCCCTTTGCCTTGTGTAGTTTCAGGCTTAGGCCAACATTGCTTATTTATTTCAGTAGGTCTTGCCCTCAGTGAATGGTAATGTGTTGTACCATGAAGCTACAATTCACTGTCTCTATTTAAACTACATTAATTTATTATCATTTCATCTTGCTAGCCATCCAAACAAAATTCATTTTCATAATGGTTAGAGTACCTTGATATTTTGGTGTCAATTTGCTTTTCTTCATGCTGCACCACAGTTTAAGCATCTACATTTAGTTTAGTTATTCCAACCAGTTACATGCCATCTATCACCACAGAGTCTGGATGAACTGTGCATCGCTTTAGACTAGAACAAAAACAGTGAAGCTGGCACTCCTTCACCCAGCTCCACGACACAATTTCAGTCAGGAGATATAGTTCCTAGACCAAATGATAGGGGAAATGGAATCAGTATTTATCAAAAATCCTTCCCAAAGAAATATGTCTTGTGATGCTTTGTGGCAGTCTATATTTCACTTGGCACAGCTGAAGACTAGGGGGGAAATGGAGGGACAACTGTAGACATAAGACACCTTTCCATCTCCAGAAGATGGACTAATTTCCATTTATACTCCCAGTATAAATAAGATGAACAGAATGCTAACCTAACTTACACCACCCGCTAATGGTCACAAGAGTCCAGCAACTATGAACTGCTAGGTACAGGCAGAGGCCCACACCAATTGGAGGAGTGGTAACTTCTATATGGTAACTGCAGTGCACATTAATTCCTTGGGGCAGGGCAAATTGCATGTGGATGGAGAAGAGAGATTTAGGGCTATCTCAGCTGGTATACAGTGTAAGATCAGGGCTTGTGCTTTCAGTTTTCTTCTACTTCATTCTCAGAACCATAAGCTGAAGCATTCCATATAGCTTAGCTTAAGCATTATCCAATATGTGAATACATAGATGTGTGTGACATGGGGAGATAGTCTCTGAAGTAACTGACTTCCAGGCCAGTTTGGGCTTTGAGGTAGTTAGCATCCTGTTTATCAGCCAGAAGACAAATCATTAACAGATACTGCAGGGCACAATGTTATATCCTGTCATCCAGCTCTTTGCTCACAAAGCAGACAGTTGTATTTTTCACTTGCCTGGAAATCCTGGGTGACCTTTGCAGTGAATCTATTAGTAGCAGCAGCATGAATGGCTCTAGCAAGGTCTGCCTTGAAGAGAAAAATTCAGTTTCCTGCCAAGCAGATGATAGAAAAAGGAGCTTCTGGCTTCAACTATTAGTAAATCTAGTGATACAAATTAATCAAACAAAAAGTTTGTTTTATAGACCATCTTAACAACAGCCAATGAATGTTGTCATCCAAAGAAACAGACCCGGGTTTTGCCAGTCTCTCCTGCAGCTTCATCCTGTTGATCAACACCATCTTCATCTTATCTTAGTTGATCTTTAACCCAGTGGCATTCATCCAGGTTCCTTTCACTGCCAAATACAGGAGAATGAAAAAGGTCTGTCAGAATCTGATGAAAAAAGAGATCCAGAGCTAGTGCCACTGACAATCAGTAATGACTTGTGTTCTCCCTGAGTGGTTCCACATATACACTGGGCATGAGAGATGACAAGACTGAGTCTGTGGGATCTTAGAGATCAGAATCTTTATGGAGGCGCCACAACCATAAGCCTGTTTGGAGAGGTTTCCAAAGGTAAAGAGAATAATGGCTCTAAGGTTTATTCCTTCCATCCCTTGCATAGATCTATAGCACTTCATGGCACAGGGCACTGAATGCCATGTTCAGATGAAGCAGAATGACAATGGTCTTCTAACTATTCTCTATTGCTGTGAGAGGGTTATTGACTACCAGGATTAGTGCTGCTTTTGTACCATATACAAGACTTCAGTTGGAGTGGCTTATGCCTAGGGAGAATTGAAAGAGATCAGATGGAGATCACTGGAGTTAGATTAGTTTTCAGTTGCCCTGCCTGGCAATAGAGCATAGGTAATAATAATTGGTATGGTCAATCATGTCAAGAGATGACTCCTTCCACCATTAGCGTGAATTTCTACTCTTGTCCTCTTAGTTTCTGACTTTAATGAACCTAAAACAAAAATCAGTCAAAAACCACCACTGTTGTGCAAGCAAAACCCATACAAAATTGCTAAGATTTTCATGGTTTTATCAGCAAGCCATAGAGAGATCTGAATTGTCCAAAACTTGACCTGAAAACACTTTTAAACCATGAAAAACCTAGCTCAAGTTTCAGATTTTAAATTGTTCTAGGAAGATTATTTTGAATACTTAAAAGAGCTGGAATTCCATATTCTTCTCCATGACTTTACACTTTGTAGTGAAGGCCAATGTAGTGTGCGGAGACTGAGATTTGGGGTCAGTTATGTTGGTGTGAATTGCAAAATTCAAACCTGCATACTACAGCTCTTTCTATGCAGCTCTGTTTTAGAGATTTTTTGGCAGAGCAACACATAACTGACAATACAGCCATGCGCTTCTGTTCCTTCATGTCATGTATTAATGTCTGAATATAATTGCTGAATAATTGCCTAGTACAGTGCAGCTGTTGCCAAATCCTTTCTTGGTGACAGGATTACCTGTAGTTGTTATAAGTGATGCTTCCTGGATATGATAAAATGATTTCTCAATTGATCAATTCTGCCAAAAACCAAACCAAACCAAAAAACCCACGGATTTTAATTCAGTCATTCCAGGGGATTTTCTTTTAGGTGGCTTACCTTGGCACAAAGACCAATTTTTGTCCTGTAAGAAAATGTAATTTTCCCCTCTTTTTTTCCAAGTCAAAAGACACCGTTCTTTTGTCTACATCTTATATAAGCAATAGGAAATGATAGGTTAACCCCCACAACTTGTAGAAATTGCTTAGGCTCTGCTAACTTCAGAAGCACCGTGTGGTTTTACACTGGTGGAAGATCTGGCTGCTTTTAATGCTGGCGCCAGTTATTTGTTGTTGGTTTTTTTCTGTGTACAGAGAGAGTGTCTAGCCCCAAAGCCCAGCAGTAGACCCTGGGGGGTTGCACTGGTGTGGGTTTACCTTCTTTTGATTCCTGCTGCAGGAGTAGGGAGGAGAAACTGGCTTCTCAGGGAGTGGGAAATGGCATGGCTCCCCAGGCTCTCTCCAGCTCTGGCTAGGTCTGTTGCAGTATGGTGGCAGCAGCAGCGGAGGGTCAGGGCAGAGGCATAACCCACCTTGGGCAGAGTGGGGTGTTACCTGCTGCCCCTGCAGTGGTGCAGGTTCTGGCTGCTGGGGCTGGGGGATGGGCTCCCCCTGCAGTGGTTGTAGCAGCCCCTGGAGTGCAGGTTCCCAGGGGAGCTGCCAGTCTGGTGCCTGGGGCTCCTGCTCCACTCATCCCCAACCCAGCTTCAGGAGCCAGAGCCGACGCCTCCACCAAAGCAGCAGGAGCTGAAGTGCAGGTAACCCAAGTTGTGGCAGGTAACTGAACTTGCAAAGTTCAGGAGCTCAGGGAAGCTAGAATTAGCCCATGTCCATAACCAACCTCATGTTTTCTGCAAGAAGATCTTCCTGCTTTCCTAAACACCATTTTAAAAAGAATTAAAAGTCTGTTTCAATGTTTGTTTGTAATCATTTTACCTGCTGGGCTGAACAACATTGGAGCAATTTTCATGTAGATTCATGCAAAGTTGCTGTTCATGTGGGCTGAGATTCCCAATGGATCCTTTTGGAGTTGAATGCTTAATTGCTGTCTGTTTGAACAATCCTGAATCATCCTGCTATGCCTGAATGATAAAGCAATTTTTGATTCAGAACCTGAATAACATTTTGCTAAGAATTGAAAAGTAATCTAAGAAAAAAATCCTTCCAAAGAAGGATTTCCAAAAAACCATTGCAACAGTGAGATCCTAGAACATAGGTACTGACATAAGGGACCAGAGCTGAGGTCTACCTCCTTCAATATTTTGTTTCTAATAGCAGCCACTGCCAGATGCTACAGAGGAAGCTGGAGGAGACCTGCAGTAGTAAGTTGTGAGCTAAACAGCCCTCCCTACAGGTCTCATCCTAATTCATTTAAACCTCAAAGCATGAGGTTTTAAGTCCTTTCCAAAATTTTTGTTTGCCCTAGTTATATATAATTGTGATATTCTTGATAGTGATATAAATGCCCAGTCCTCTGAATCAATAAATTTTTTGGCTTTGTGACATGTTGGGGCAATGATTTCTGGAATACAATTAGACACTGTATGAAAAAGTATTTTGTATTTCCAGTTCAGAATTTACCCCTTTTTAATGTTACTGTAGGTATGTCTACTGCTTCAGGAAGGGAGGGTGGTCCCAGGTATATGCTAATCCTATGGCTGTACTGGTGACAAATAGTATAACAGCAGCTACAGGAGGTAGTAAGAAGAGGGTGCCTCTGGAGCAGTCCCACTGCCACATTTCTGGCTTCTGCACATGCGAGTGAGTAAACAGGATGGGCTCCAGAATAAGAGCTCTCAGCAGCACGAGAGAAGCAATGTAGACGTGCCCTGAATGTCTTCTTGTCCTTATGTGAGGCAGAAGGCAGGGCATGGTAGAGACTAGCTGGTGCAGAGATGTATAAGCTTCTGTAGGCAACATCCAACTTCACCAGAAGCCATGAATGAATTGCAGAAAGCAGGGGTTCTACAATAGAAAGGACAAGGGAAGGGGGACAGGATATTGCTAAGAGAGGCCACGTGGCTTGAATAAGTCAATAAAGATAAACAAAGCAATGGATGAATAGAGTTTTTAAAACCTTATCCAGGTAATGGGATAAAAATCCAGAGTCTCTATTGAGACCACGATTAACACAATCCACTCTGTGGATGGCTTCTTATTATTATTTAAGTCCGTTTTTAAAGTGTCTTATTTATCCCTATTGACATATTCAATCCATCTTTGCCTCTCTTAGCAGTGCCCGCTCCCCATGGGCAGATCCAGGGTTGCAGTGCTGGGAGTGTGGCACATGTGCAGTGAAAAGAGCTCATTGTGCATGTGTCACACTACTGAAGGTGGTGTGCCCACAGCCCCTCGCTGTGATTCTAAATGCCAGTGACCTCTGCGTGTTCACCAGCATGTCAACATAGCTCCTGCTAGGAGCTCTGCATGCACTGTGATCTCTATGAGCTCACCTGCTGGGCAGTAGGGGGTCTGCCTGGACCTGCTGCTTTCAAGCATCTCTGGATCCCACAGGTTGAGCGCTGCTGTTTGCTCTTCCTCTCTGGCCTGTTCCCCACCTGTGAATTCAGCAGCAGGGGAGAGGAGAGACAAGCAGCAGCAGGTAGTGCATAGTCCCTAGGCTCTGGATCTGCATGGAAGAAGGGGTTGAACTTTGCTACCAGCTGCTCATCCCCTCTTTTTGCCCTGTTGGTGAATTCAGATTGGGGGACTAGGGGGATAAGGAGGGGAAGAGTGCACAGGAGCAGCAGCAGTATCTCCCTGGACTCCAGAGCTTGTGCAAGCAAGGGCTCTAGGTAGACTTTACATCAATCACCCAGTGTGTTTACAGCTTGTGACATATATGGAGCTCCCAGCAAGTGGTCTGCTGAGATGCTGTTGAGCTCGGAAAGTTCACTGCATATGTGGTGCACAGGCAAAGTTTGGGGGAGGGAAAGGGGAGCAACTGTACTACTGCATCCCCTCTGGATCTGCCCCTAACCTTTGTATTTAAGTTTCCTTCTATTTAGAGCCCCTGCCTTCTGCAAATCCATTCGTAGCAACTGATGGAGTAGATTGTCACCTAAAAGCTTATATCTCTGAAGTGGTTGGTCTCAAAGGTACTACCCTGCCTTCTGCCTGACTTCAAACTAACATGGCCTAACTACCTTTCTCTGTTCTTGTGTCATAAAGAGCACAAAAGCTCCTACTCTGCCTTCTGTATACAGTTCTTATTTTTATGCTCTTACCATGGCCCCTCAACTCCATGTCTTCTCCAAGGTAAAAAACCCAAGTCTTTTATCATTTATCATTTGAGAGGTTTTTTCCATGCTGTCACATAATTTTACCACCCATCTTCAAGTCTGCAATATACTTTTTGAGATGAAGTGACCAGAACTACATGTTCTATTCCTAGGGAGGCCCCCTGATTGATTTATATAATAGCATTTGAATATGTCATTGTATTCATCACTTCATTCCTTATGCATCCCTACGACTTTACTCTTTTATGTACTGCTGCTTTTTTATGGAGCACAGGTTTTCACTGACATGTCTGTAATGAAGCCCAGGTCTCTTTTCTGAGTCCATAGAGTTAATTCAGATTTCTGAAACTAGTTGAAATATTTCCCCCTAATTAGACCAGCGTGAGTTTTGACTGGACAAAAGCTATGAGTTTTGGATCCACCATTTTTAATACTATTTGGGGATCAGGTGGCTTTTCACGATATTCTTCTGTTCCTTTTTCTCAACTTGGCATGAAGGAACAAGGGAGGAAAGTTTGCATGCCTGAGAAAAGTAAAAAATGCTGACTTTGTTCAATCTATTTTCAGCTCTAAGACATGAGATTTACTAAAGTTCTTGGAATGAGATGGTCTTTAAATAGCACACCAGTAGCTTACACTGTGCTGTACTATGCTCTGTGTACCTGCTAGTCCTCCAAGGTGTCAGTCAGAGATTTCAATCCTAACTTAAATCCTTATTACACTAGCCCAGCTTGTGTTGTTCTTTGTGGAGGGGAGACATGAAGTTTCCAGTTCTTCATCTTCATGCTAGCCTTGTAAGCTCTTGAGCATTGTAATCCTTAGAAATAAGGAAGAAAAATGAGTCTGTAAGGATTAGAGAAGTAGGTACTGGAATAATGATGTGTGGTTTGCCAGCTGAGTGTGGTAACTAAGATACATAGCTGATCAGGATTTCTGACAATGTCTGTAAATCCAAGCAGAACTCAGAAAATGTCTGTCAAAGCTAAAACTCACACAGGGGACAATATTTTCAGAGACGTGTTAAATAAAGAGCAGTGCTAAGCAGTGGATGGGTTCTCCAAAAGACAATGCTTAGGGGAAATATTTGGTAATTTTCCATCTTTTATTTAAATGTCTTAAAACACACGTTGCTGCTGGCCTGAACTGAAGTTAGAAGCTTCGAGAAAACATTGGTTACTGTTAGCCCCAAACCTAGAATGCTCACATTCTTTTTTTAACCCTCTTCAGAGATGGTTTTTATAGCTTTTATCTCTATTTCATTGGTTTTGAGTTCTCTCTTTCACTTTTTCCTTAAGCAGTTAATTTCTTTTTTATTCCAGATCAGTGGTTCTAACCCTTTTTTTAGCCTTTGGGCACCTGTCCATAGTTTTCAGAATTTAGTATCATCCCTGGCTGAGAACCACTCAGCTAGAATCTAGCCCAGTGTCAGGCGAAGGCAGTAAGGGCAGGACCTCACTCCACTGTGTCTTTCTTCTTCCACATTATGCCCCCTCTCCACCATTGATCTGTACCTGAGGGGACACACCACTGTGGCTACTCCTCTGGTAACATGCACACACGTGCACTCGCCGCCCCTCCCGCCAGCCCCAGGAGCATGGAAGTAGCAGGGAAATGAGCTGGGCTGAAAACTGTGGTCCCATGGCCCCAAACTTACCTCCCCATGCGTGTGTGGCAGAGCACATTGGTGTGAGCATGGAGGCTGCTGGGGGTGGGGAAGAGCTGCAGGTGCTGCTTGTCTGTGACACATTGGGGTGCCCAGCACCAGGCAGAAAGAGGAATGATTACTTATGTCCTAGAACAGGTACCCAATACTGAGGCAACTTTGGAAAGATCCCTCAATCTCCCAGGGTGCCAGGACACCGCAGCTGAGAATTACTGTTAGAGGTGATGCTGGCAGCACAGACCATGAAGCCTGCCTGACACTAACTAGGATGACATTTTAATTCTGCCCAACCTGAATCATCTGGGCTGAAATTCCAGTGGATTGCCTGTCTCAGGCTGGAATTTTCTGGATGGTTTTAGCCAAAGTGGTCCAGCTATTTCTGAAACCAAAGACATGTAGTAAAAATGTAGTGTTTAGCAATAGCAAAACAAATTCTCTTTGAACTACTCCTGTGCCCCTTTGCTTTGGAATGGAAACTTGAGAGTTGACAAATGGGATAAGGTCTTAGTGATTTTACACATTAAAATGTTCCCCAAATTGACAACACTACAAGCCTTTGAACAATCTCAATTTGCATGTGCTCGGTAGAAATCTAGGCTGGAATTCTCTTTCACTGTGTGTCATCTATAGTAAGTCTTCCAACAGCATTTTACTTTGTTTTGTGTAACGGCCTGAATTGTGTTTATGTGTTGTAGCAGGGCCCCTTCAATCCCTATTACAGGGAAGAAGGGACAGGGCCTTTTAAGGAGAACCCAGACAGGCTGAAGGCCAGACCCCTGAGAGCAGTCAACTCTGTCAGCTGTCTGCTCCCGCTCTCCAGCTACCTGCACAGTGAGCAAAATCATCTTGTGGCAGGCAAGATAGGCAGGGACAACAGAGGAGAAAGGCTGGCTAAAACAGAGGGAACACAGGCAGCAGTGCACCTGCAACAAGGGGGAGGTATGAGCTGCTACATGTACCTAAATTAGCAGAGAGATGTAGTTAGCTGTGTTAGGCAAAAGTCAAATAGAAGGTAGGGTAGATTTGCACCTTACAGACCAACCAAAGTAGATACAAGTATATATCACAAACTTTTGTGGGCTGAAGCTAACTTCAGAAGCTGTGAAAGGACATGCACAAAGCAATGTATAAGAAGGAGAGAAAAAATTGAATACAAAAGGCAGAAAGGAGTGGGAAAAAGGGGAGGAAGGAGATGGCAGTGCTGAGAGCGGCAAAAAGCAAGCATTAAACTCACAGGAACAGAGAAGTCACAAAAGGTAATCCAGATAATAGTCAACTACTCTTTTGCCTGATGTGATGCTGTGACCCTAATGTGAGTTCTCAGAAATCATTCAGTACTGTCTCAAAAGTGTCTAAATCAATTTACATTTATTGTGAATCAGCTTTATCATGGACACTTAGAAATGTATCATATACCCCTGAAACTGTAGACAAACAAAACTCATAACTAGTGACTGACAATAAACTGAAACCAAAATTATCTTGGTTAACATTTGCCTGGAACCCTAGACAAAAGCCTAGAATAGGAAGGATCTGAGACCTAGGATGTAGGACCACCTTCCCCAAAGTGGTTTTGAATTATCACATCCCATGACAGCATGCTAATGACACGGGCCAGGCAAGACTGAGAACATACTTGTGTTGAAACTAGGGGATCTCTGGGAAGGCATCATGGGGCCAGAGAATAAGAAAGAAGGAGCCTTATTTTAGATAAAGAAGCTGGATACTATTCTGGTAGGACTGGGGAGTGAGCCTCAAGTAAATGAGAGAAGTTCATAAACAGCATTGGGGGTCACTTCATGTGGTGCTCCACATCTTGAAACTACTTCCTCATGGGGCTGGAACAGCGGCCCACACTGTAACATTGGAAAGCCTTCTATTGGCAGGCTTCGTTACTTCTTCATGCAGGGGAAAAAAAGCTTGGTGAATTGGTAGTAGCAAACTCAAAAGCATCTTACTTTTGTTTCAGAAAAAGAAAGCTCACATATAGCGTCCTCCAGCCCTCTGTTGTTGGCTTATAGCCCATTTTGTGCATGATCACTGAGATTATGCTTCTCCTGTGATACCTTCACTGTACATCCAGACCATGTGCAAGTGGGGGAGTAGACATACTACAGACTGATCAATTTTATTTTCAGATAAATCCTGTACAGGAGTAGCATCTAGATTCCCTCCCTAGCAGGACATGGCCTTCCTCCCTGGGCCACAGAGCTAGCCTCCCTCTTGGTTGCTTTCCTTTTGGCCTCATAACTTTTTTTCTCTTAATTGCCAAGTGGACCAGTTTCATGGGTAGGGTGGTAGAAAATGTGCATAGCCATATCTATCTGCCCCGCAGCTTGTTAGGGCACTCTGATGGGACATATGAAGTGTAGTGATAGAAGTTATAATATTAGAAATGTACCCTAGCAGGAGACTGAGGGAGCTGGGAATTGGGAGACAGTCCTTCAGTCATGGAGCAGTGAGTTAGTTAGAGAGAGACAAGAGCCTGCAGTGGTTGCTTACTGCCCCACAATAAAATTCCTTGTTTAGTTTCTCTCATTTGCATATGCCTGTGTTTATTGAATGCGGTGATCATTACAGGAAGGATGAGATGAAAAACCTGAGGTGGGGGTGGGGAGGGAAACGAGGGAGAGGCAGGTCTATAATCCTGATCTCCCCTGCACCATGAAAATGCTGTAACTACTAGATTATTTATGGAGGAGAAACAAGAGCAGCTTGCATCCATATAAATGTTTAGCTGTATGGAAAGCCAAGGGCAGAAACCCTGTTAAGATGCATGTACCTTATGTGGTCAGGAGGAAGTAAAATTCCAAGCATCTGGAGACTTGTTAGCAAAGGTAAAATTCCTAATTTGAATGAATGGCAATCCATATACCTCCTGGGTAACAGGATCTCTCTCTAGAGGCCTGTAAATGCTGTTCACTGAAATGAGTGGGAAAGCTGTGTGGTTCTGCAAGGTGACATAATATTTCTGGATGTACATGCTATGCACTAGCTCCTAATTGAAAATATGAGAATCATTAAGCTATACAAGCAAGGTAGCATGCCTTCATGATCTCGGTCCTGAAAGCCAGGACTTTACCAGCGGCTGCACATAAGAAAGGGTAAGTGAAACAGAATTTAGCCCTTAGATATTAGCAGCTAAAAATGCTGAAGGCTCTGCATCACTGAGCAGAAACAAGCTTCTCACAATTGCTAATGTTAAGCAGACTGCACCAGCACCATCCCCACAGAGCTACTAAGCATGGTTCAGATGCTTGAAGTTGTAATTGCAGCTCCCAGCTGCTCGAGGCGGTTACTGAGCCAGAAGCTGACACTAGGAGCAGGGAGACTGTTTCTGCTATATTCTGATTGGGTCACCAGTTGGCACCCAGACACTGTGAAAGAGGTATGTATTATGTGTGAATCCTGAGTGAGACCAGGGGAAGGGAAAGGGATAGGTTGGGGCAAGGAGTCTGGTACATGTGGGATTAAAAAGCATCTAGGACGAGAGAAATTACTGTATTTACTTGAATGCAAGCTAAGTTTTTTAATGTATTCAGCATGGGGAGAGGACACCATTCATCCTACGTTTCCTTACAAGGAAATCTTACTAAATCCATTCTAAATCCTGTCACAAGCAGCATGTTCTCAGTAATGGAAGCCAACTATAAAGTTGACTACATGCAGCCAACACTGTTCATGACTAAAACATATGGCCCATATTGGACACATACTGGTGAGAACCTACCACAGCTATAGATTACTGCAACCCATGGGACTAAGACATAGAGTAGTGCCCATTGAGTGCAATTCCCTTCACTGCTGCCTCATTTTAAAGTAATGGTGAGCCACTACACTGAATACATTTTTACTTCCTCTGCACTCCCACAGCTGAGCTGTACCTTCCTATCCCATTGCCAATGATTCCTATTTCATCACCAGCATTAACTATCTGGCAAAACAGCAGCAAACAGAGCCCCAAACAGTTCACTCAGAATCCCTCTGTTGCCCCCTCCCTCAGCCTATTACATACAATTAGTGTGGGTCCACCCTCCATGAAGGGAAGCAGGACCAGGTTGCCCTGCCCCTCATCTGCATATAAATTTTTGGAGCATCCCAGGACTCATGACAAGAACACCCAGTTCTACTTGGATCCTTTTTGGGGGTATCTGGAATATACACACATACTGAATAGTGCTGAACAGTATGGTCACCATGGCTTGAAATCCTGTTGACTTTGGTGGGGCCCCGCCCAATTACATATAAGGCAAATTATGAGTCTTTTGGTTTTGGATTTATATCATGCAGAGTTTGTACTATATATAAGTAGATGCCAAAATACTGCCTAAAAGTGTGTTTATGGAAAAACTTGTAGAAGTTTCAAAACAAGTAACACACATTAATCCTGGATGAACTAAATCTATGCAAATTATGCAAATTACTACAGCTTTGTTTAGTTTCAAGGTCAGCATTTTCAAATTTGCTCCTCACTTCCATGTGCTCAGGGAAATCAGGGTCTGATAGTAAAGGACGTGGGGGAAGAAGCTGCAGGGGAAGAAGTTGGGGGAGGAAGAGGCCATAGGGGCTACCAGACCCTCCACATTTATTTTCCCTGCTGTAGCTGTGGGAGGGGGACAAATTCAAGGCAAACATCTGATAACTAGATTCTATACTTGCATAATTATAACAAATATATACATTGTCCATATATACAATCTAAATATCGGGGGAGGGTCGTCTTATAATTGGGGTCATCTTTTAGTTGCGTAAATACAGTATGACTGGCAGCTGTGAAAGGTTGGGGCTTGGACAGGAAAATGTAGCAGGGTGCGGAGAGTCATACTTTTTGTGCAAAGAGATTCCAACTAGAAATACAGAATAGAAAACTGAACTGTAAGATGATGAGGAGAATGGGGGCCACTAGGAGTCCATTGTCGTGGCCCACCTGTGGAATGCTGTGATTGGATGAGCAGCTGGAGGAAGGGGGGGTGGGAAAGTAGATGAACGAAGGGACTGGAACCCAGCAGCTTGGTTGATAAAAGGAGGAGTGGAAACAAGGAATTCATAAGCTGAGGAAGAAAACACCAGTAGGACTAGCTTGGCAAAGAGACTTGGACAAAAAGCCATAGAGGAGGTTGGATATAGGTCTTGGATGGGGATCTCCCAAGTGGGGGCTTGTTAAGGAGACAGAGAGGAAGAGACTTGGAGTCTGGGGTAGAGAAGACTGGGCTTTGGATATAGAGCTCACAGGGGGAGACTAGAAATAGGACAAGGAGTTGGAATTCAGAAGAAACAAAATGGGGATAGTGTCATTTTGTAAAAGATAGAGCAGAAGAGTTCAAATTTAAGGAGTACAAGTAGAAGGGTGTACACCTATGAGTACCCCTGTCTACCACAGCCCGGGATGGAACCCAGAATTCATGAATCTTACCATTCTTTTGCTCTCAGCAAGAATCAGTAAAGCCTACTGGCAAAGTGTGTGACTTCTTTCTCTTGTGCTGATCCAAACAGAGCATACCAAGGGGATACTACTATCCGTTTCTTTGTTAGCTCAAGTAGCAGAGGCCTATGGTGTATCTAACGGTTTTAAACTGGTGGATGAATCATGTGATTGACAACACAATACTGTGATAAAATTTCTATACTTTGCATTTGCTTTTTAAAAAGAAAATATAAAAAAAACCCCTAGGAAATTACACACACTATGTTAAATGAATGTGAAGATGGCAAAGTCAAGCAGATTAAAGTTGGGAATTATCAGTGTAACCTTTATTTAGTTGTCATGTGCATTTGTATTATGAGACAGAATAATTTAACACTTCCTAACATTTGAGTGCTTGACTTTTCAACTTTTACATTCTTTTCATCTGTTTTTGTGAAATAAATATATAGATTAGCTGGGGGGAGGGGAACCTGTATTCCCTGGACTCCATTAGATGTTCATATCAATTAACCTGACTGACAGTGGGCTTAATAACTTCTAATTGCAAAAACAAGTATTTTGTTAAATCAATGTCAACACTTTCCTGATAAAACATTTTTAGTTGACAGTTTTAAGAGGAACCAAATTAAAACTCAGTAAAAAGAAAACTGGATAGACTCACAATCCTGCTTTTCTTCTCATTATCTTCATATTACAGTACTGAAGCCTCTTACATATTTTTCATTGCAAGCATAGTCTACCAGAAAAATAGACCAATTCCTTTCCTTTTGAAACATAGGGGGTGCATCTACACATGTGCTTTACTGTGGAGTTGACTAATTAGCTCCACAGTAAAGTGTCACCATCTATGTGTGTGCCCGTATTAAGGTGCAGTAAATTAATTAACTCTGATGTAGCGTTATATTGTTCAGGACAAGTACTATCCTATGCAAGAGTCATTTATTGTACAGAAATGCACAGAAACACGTGTGTGGATGGTGACCCGAACTGCAGCAGTTTGAGCTAGGGTGGAGCAGCCCCAGGCTGGCAGCAGGATCGGGGGGAGGAGAGGGTCAGCCACATAGCTCCACAGTTTCAGCACTCTCATAACCCTAGCCAGCCCCTCCGATGCCTTATGCTGTCACCTAGAGCCCGGCTGACCTCCTGAGCCTGCTGTGAGCCTGACGTTGCTCTGTGCCAGCTCACATTGCTGTGGTCACTGTGAAGATGCAGTGCCCGGGAGCAACTGACTCCAGCATGAACTGTGCCAGAGTTTACTGAGCCTCATTAACAGCTCATGTAGATGTACCCAGGAAAATTTTGTGAATGCACAAGAATGTAAAACAAAGAATAGATTTTTCTAAGAAACATTTTCTTAGTTGAATCTTGGTAAGCTTTACATTTGCTAACTCTTCGCATCTCATAGTGTTCCTTTCCCCAAAGGTTGATTTTTAATTTTTTTTTTTTTAGTTCCAAGCTAAATTCCATTTTGGGGATGGAATGAAAAACACACTTTTCTTTTGTACAAAAATAAAAGCTGTAACTTGTTGAACACCCACCACCAAGTATGCTCTGTAGGCATCTGCTAAGAAGTCAGCAGAACTGAATGGCATTGTTCTGCCAGTGTAACATCACTGCACATTCTTCTTGTTGGGTACTACACCAGGTAGAGGGGTTTGCAGGTGGGACAATACATGGACATACTCCCTAAAGCAAATTAATCTTTTTCCATGTGACAAATGGTCATAATCACAATCTTAATACTATTTATTTGCACATACATACTGCAAGGGTTAGCCAGTGTCTCAAAGGCAAATTCTGCATTGGATCAGCATGATACCACCCTATTACATGAGGAGATCAGAAAATCATTTTACCTCTAAAATACTATCATCCTCTCAGTTATTATATCCTCATTGGTCATTATATGAACTGTGCAAAGGCAGACCAACCTTTCTCCTTACCACACACCTGAACCAATATAATTTTATGTACTTTAGCTAAGTACTTATTAAGACATAAAACTTTATTCTGTTGAAAAATCTCTTACAATTAGCATTGAATTCAATAGAAGAAAATGCTGTTCTGTGCCTGGTTCTCAGAAAAGTTGGAATTCTGTTTTTCATTAGATGGAAAAGAGAAATGTTTGAAGTGCTGTCTGGTGCCTTTGGTGCCTGACCTTGCTCATTAATCTCTGCTACTTAAAAAAGGCTTGGAAAATTGTATTGCCCTATACCATCAGCCCTCACTCAATAAATACAGAAACAAAAGGCAGGAAAGAGAAATCCCACAGAGCTCTGGTATTGACTTGTTAGAATTCCAGGCTTCTGCCCAACAATGTAGCAACTCTCTGTAAGTAATGAACCAGCAGCTGAGAAGGACACCTTGCCCCTTTTTTCCCCGTGTCCTAATTTTTTTAGAGGCTCTATTAATTGTCATTGTTTTTCCCTAGTGCTAAACAAGATATTTTCCTGTGTGCCAATAGGTGTTCTCAGCTACTTCAATGGGATGAAATTTACCTTTTGCCTTAATGTATTCTTTGTTGTATCCCACAACATGCTAGTTGAAAGAGAAATTGTGGCTCACAATGGAAAAAAAGTATGTTTTCATCCTCTTCAGAAACCCCCCCCAACATATTTTGTGTGAAAGAATGACACTTTTCACATATTCTGTCTTATGTCCCCTAATAATATTTTTTCTTGACTTCAATTTTTAATGTAAAAAAGATTTGTGTGACATCTGTAAAAATTTACCAGTGATTAACAACAAATTGAAAAGTTTCTTACATTTTAAAGCTAATATTTCCATGGATTCATATGAAACCTGCAATTGTCATATAATGAACAGCTGCCAATAGTCACTGAAAAAATAATGGGCAGTCATGCACAGCACAGGAGAATTGATGAGCTCCAGTAGGGAGATGGAAAGTATTCAGTACTTAGGCACTAATGCTGGGGATACTTGCTCAATATGGGGACTCAAGAAAAGACTATGGAGAATTTCCCATTGATTCTGTGTACATAGATTCAGGACCACGGTGAGAAGCACCATTTGCTGCACCTTTAAAAAGATACGTGTCAGTAGAGCTGTGTGAAGCTTCGGTCCCTGATTTGATTTGGTGGAGATTCGGCCTGATTCAGTGGCCAAATCTCTGAATCCAAATCGAATCAGAGGACCCCTTAATCTCTCCAAATTGAATTGGAACCCTCCGAATTGATTTGGAGAGATTCGGAAAGATTCAGCAATTCAGACATAGACACAACTTTAAAAGTTTTTTCTACATACCTCTAGGTAGCAGCCAGCTCATGAGTGCTGTGATGCTGGGGTGCATGGAGTGTCCCATGGAGGCGTGGTAGGGAGGGAGGGGTCCCCACCGCACTTGGCAGTAGACCTGGAAGTGGAGCAGAAGCACTTCTGGTCCTCTCCTGGGTCTGCCCGGGAGCACGCAGACCCTCCCCCCCACACATCCCCCCAGCTTGGCAACTGGTGCTTCCTGGGTCTAAGGGGGCACCTGGGCTTCCCCCATGGCTGCTCTCTGAGCCGGGGGGGGACATGGGGGTGGGGGCCCAGTGCACTCGCTGGCAGACCTGGAAGTAGACCAGAAGTACTTCCTGTCCACTTCTGGGTTCTCCACTGACCACATGGAAGCCCCCCCCCACCCCAGCACTCCTGTGGGATCCTCCATACACCCCAGTATCACAGTGTTCACAAGCCATGCTGGTACCTCGAGGTATGTAGAAAATACTTTTAAAGCTGTGTCTATGGCCAAATCACTGATTCTGTGAATCAGCATCAAATCTTCAGATTCGGATTCAGCTGAATTGAATCAGCGACAGTGATCTGAATCAACGAATTGAATCACTGTCCCTGATTTGGGCTGAATCCAAATCAAATAGGACCCGCTTCGCGCACCCATATTTGTCAGTGTTCCAGTATCCAGCACACCTACTTTAAGCTTGTGGAATGTGCTGTGGTTGCATCAGAGAGATGGAGGTTTGTTTCCATGCTCTTATCATACCAAGACCAGCAGTCAAGTGATGGATGCTTTCTCCATCCTTCAGCATATGAGAATGGGAGAAGTATGTTTATAGTAGCTGTTACATTCAACTGTAGCTCCTACAACAATGTTACTTTGTTACTTGTTCATAGTATTTCATATTACTCATTTTGGGGTTAACTTTAATTCCTTGCTGTAGAAACTTGAGAAATATTGCTGAGCTGTGCTAAGAAATTTGAAATGGATCTTTTTGCATCAATACTGAACCTGTGTCCTACACACACATGCACATGTGCATGCAAGTGCAGATACTAAATATTTATAGATAAATATAAAAGAATTGCTCAGCTACAAAAAAAATGCATTAGACCTATGCAACCATCCCCCAAGGGAATGGAAAATGGAACCTAAAAAAAGCCACCCACAGAATCTACACCATTATTGAAAACCTCTCTAGAGTTTCATCTTGACTCTCTATAGAAACGGAGTTGTTCTTTCACCCCTATAAATTGTTTTGAATAATTGCATTGATGGGTCAGTATTCCTTTTTATATTCTTTTCTGTGACACATTGGGATGTTATACTTTAATGTTGTTAGTATAACATAATATTTCATATTAATTTATATGAATAAGCATTTACTTTCATAATCATTTATTTATTTATTTAAATAAAAGGAATTTTAAATTCAATGGCACATATGATTGCCCACATAAATTTCCATAGCGTTATTCAGTGACCACTGAGAGCCACGAAGTAATTTGGATGGCTGCCTCATTCACTGTCTGACTTTAATTGATCAGCATTGGGCAGCATGAAGTTCTGTTTAACCACAACTGGTTCCAAATGGTTCTTGTGACAGCCTCTTAAAGGTAGAGTTTTCCACACCTGGAATGCACTCACAATACCCTCCAGCTGTCACTTCCATTTCCTCTTCTTCCAGTACTATGCTGGGACAGGACGTCTTTGCTCTACCTTCTTAATTTAGTGTCAATGCTATTATGTGTACTTCTCCTAAAATAAGTTATGTGCTCTTCAGCTAAAAACTAAGTAATAACATCCCTGTAGAAAAAGCAAAAATGTGAGATGGTCTTGAAGTATTCAATGCAGTTATAGTTATACTAAAACTGGGACAAGATAAGGCTTGATGAATCTGTTCAAATAATGAGTAAAACAAATAATGGGTAAGAAAATAATTATATAGGACTCTCTCAAGGCAGACAACAACTCTTTTGCTCTAGGTTAGGAGAATCTTTAGAATGACAGTTTTCAAAGGAGTTAAAGAAGCAAGCAGCCTGTATCCTAATGAAATAAATGCTATTCTTGGAGACATAAATAACCTTCTTGAAATGCTTCATTATAAAGAAGGATCCCTTCTTCACTCCAAAGTAGAAATAAATCAATTGATATGTAGCTTTCTGGGACCTCTGCCAGATAGTGACTAAATCAATTTAGTGCTGATCCTGCACGATTTGTGCATAATGGAATTTGGGCTCCAATGACACTGATGTTTAGTAACAATTAGCATCACATTGCTGGTAATGCAACAGAATACATATTCCAAGGGTTCTCTTGGTGGGACATGGTTGGCTTTTTTGCCAGTTGATCTGTAGAAAACATCTCTTTGAACATTAGGTCTCTAGGCGGGTGCGGTGCCATAATGATTATGATATCACCATCAGCTTTGCAGTGTCTGATCTTAAACTTGTAGAACCAGGTTTTTTTTTAACTGTTAGGCATGTAAGTGGATTTATGCATTTAAATGCAATTCTATTCTACCCTACTCCCATGAAAAACTGCTACTATAATAAGTAGGTGGATCCATCTCCTCCTTACTGCTTTTTTGTACTGTCTTAAGGGTCAGATGATGGTGTGGTTCAAAAGTAGATGCATTAATAGCTTTTCAGGGACTTGAACATTTATGAATTTTAAGTCCACTTAGATGTCCAATATGTGGAATAGGATCTGGTGCACAGGCTAGGGACAGATATTACATATAAACCAATATAAGTGATAGGGAACTGGTTCGAATCTGTAACACAAAAGAAGTTCAGTGTACATAAACCACTTTCAAAATGGCCAAAACTGTTATAAAATAAACCTGGATGGATGTAGTATCAGACTTAACTGGTTTAGGGTAAATCAGTTTATTGAACTTCTGTCCCAGATCTCCTTTACATTCGAGATAACTCACAGTCCCTCGGTATCTCAGGATACTTTGTACCTCTCCTGCAAAGCCCCTCTTGTAGGGTGGGTGGGATAGCCTTGGCCCAAGCTGTCTGCTCCAGTTGAGCAGGGAGGTGTCTCTAGTGCCCCCCGGCTTCTGGCCTGGGTCACTGCTGCCACGTGGCTGCATTTCCATTCTGGAATCTGAAGTGAATGTCTGTTCACTTGCTTATCAGTTCAATCTATGCAGTTTAGACTAACCTGCAAAGATTGAATTGATTTAGCCTGAGGTTTTTTGACTATCTGTACTTAGCCCCAGAATTTATATTTAGATCAGCAAAATCAAGCTGTGCTAATTTGAAAAGATTCAGATTAGTTTTCTTATACTGTTATTATTATTTAAGCAAGTAAATAAATGGACCGTAATCTTATTTAGGGACTGTTTCTTAATATCACACTGGATCGTCATAGAAAATGTAGAAGTTCTGAAATAACTCCCTGCCACAGCTGCAAATGACATGGCACTGTCCATTGATGACCAGATGCTAATTATTTAATTGCATCAGAATCAACACATATTGATAGGTTTTACTAATAGGAAAAATATAATTTCACTATGAGTGTTACTTGTGTTTGTGTCTGATAGTCATGTAGGTTATGTGGAAAAGTCAAATTAACTTTTCATTAGCTGTCAACAGAATGATTCTTATACACAATGATGCCCTGAAAGTTGCCTTGTTTTCAGTTTTAAAGATGGAATGGCATAGGATTCTGCTTTTGTGTGTGTACAGAACTACACTCTGACTTCATTTTTTAACTCTTCTGACTGCCTCCCCTCATTTTTGTGAGTGAAAAGCTTTCTGCTTTAGTGTGTATCATCTTTATTGTATCTTATTTTTATGTTTTACATACATCCCCTTTTCTGCTGTTCCACTATGGTACCTCATGCTTTTCTCTGAAGATTAATTAAATACATTACCCTTCTGAATGCTGAAGCAAAAAAGTGGCATTCATGGAAAATGTGAGTGTTACAGAACACAAAGGAAGCTGTATCACACCTCCAAATGAACACACTTCTTTAGATTTATTTATGCAAAAATGTTAAGTGCTATTGGTCATGTTATAATTTAAAATTTGTGGCAAGTCATTTTAATTAATGTATTAGTGCTTCACAATCTTCTGAAGAATACTATATTCTCATTTTGAGGAAGGGCTAAGTTTTTACTTTTAATCCTTGTTCTGAAGACACTTACTGTACTTTATTAAGACTGGGGGCACCTGCATGTGCATTTCACAGCAGATTTGACTAATTACCTTTGCAGTAAAGCATCTACACATGCAGTGCTATTAGGCTGCAGTAAACTAATTAACTCCCCTGTAGGATAGTACTGTCCTGGAGACATACTAACCTATGGCAAAATCATTTAGAGCACTGCAATGCATGTGTACATGGTGACAGGGGCTGGCTGGGGTACAAGGGTGCTACAGTGAGGGGCTGCCTGCTAGCTAGTGTGCTCCAGTAAAGCTCTCTATAGCCCCTAAACCCTCTATAGCCCCTCTACAGCACCTTCATGCCTCGGTTGGCCCCTTTGAGCTGGAGCAGAGCAGCTCCAGGCTGGCAGGCTGAACCCCCAGGCCTCCTGCCAGCCAGGGCTGTGCCATCCCAGGTCAATGTGCTGTGGTCCTGGGCACATGTATAAATGCTGTGCCCAGGAGTAATAAACTCTTGCATGTACAGGGCCAGAGTTTGTCACATTGCACTAACTGCACGTGTAGATGTACCCACTGTGAAATCTTCGGGGCAAATACTTGCTCTGTGCTTGCAGAGCACCTAGCACACTGGGGCCTGGTCCATGACCAGAACTTCTAGGCACTAACTTAATAGAATGGATATTCAACATATTAATGGACCAGTTGACTAAGAATGAAAGGCAAGGTCACTTCACACATTACTGAAATACTTGGACTTCTGAAGTAGTTGTGTAATGATGAATAACAACACTTGTACAGCAGTGAAGGAAGTAGCAAGAACTGAAGAAGTTTGAAACTGTAGAGGAAATTTAAGAAGGGTCCATAAAAATTCTTAGAACTTGATCAGGACTTTGAAATGTAAAGGCCACATTCCTGGTAAAAGTGTCATGGCACCTTGAATGAATTACATATGGTCAGAAAGACCATGTTATGGCTTATCCTGAGCAAGGCCCAGTACAGGGGTAGGCAAGGTTTTTTGGTCAGAGTGCTGAAAACCCGCACAATGACTATCTTGGAAGGTGCCGGAGTGCTGGCATGCCAGAAAAACAAAATGAGGGCAGGGGGTACATGGCAGGATGCCCTGCATTTGCTCCTTGCCCCCCCATCCAAAGCTCCTGCCCCCCAGCCGTGCTGCCCTGTGCCCCCCAGCTTGGGCTCTGTGGCTGGCAGCAGGTACCCAGAGCCGGGGCCGCCTGCAGCCGGGAGGCTGCAAACAGCTGCGCCGGGCTCCAGAGCCCCAAAATCAGCTCTGTACTGGTGTGTGCACCTGCACATTGGAGTGGGTGGTCGGGGAGAAGCCTGAGGCAGTGCAACCCTGGTCTCTCCCCCGCTCCCAGCACAGAGGTGAAGGCAGAGCCTGGTGCAGCTGTTTGTAGCCACCCTGGACTCTGGGCAGCTGCAGCAAGCAGTGGGCAGGCTGCAAACAGCTGTGGTGGGCTCCACAGGTCCATGCTGGCAGCAGCTGCATGGGCACCTTGGGGTGGGCTGCACTGCCCTGCTATCTGCCCTGAGGTGCATGCACAGTCTCCACCAGCGGAGCCCAGTGCAGCTGTTTGCAGCCTGCCCGCTGCTTGCTGCAGCTGCCCAGAGCCCAGGGTGGCTACAAACAGCTGTGCCAGGCTCCGGAGCTCTACCATCACCCCTGTGCTGGTAGAGACCGGGGTTGCGCTGCCTCAGGCCCCTCCCCCACTGTGTGCTCTGAAGTGTGGGTGCACATGCCAGTACAGAGCTGATGCCAGGGGTCCGGAGCCCGGCACAGCTGTTTGGGGCCTCCCAGCTGCAGCCAGCCCCAGCCTCCGCCCAGCCACAGAGCCCAGGCTGCTCCCAGCAGGCAGCTGGGTCACTGCAAGCCCTGCTGGGAGCAGCCTGGGCTCCAGCAGCTACACAGAGCCGGGGCTAGCCGTGGTGTGCTGAGCAAAATGGCCTCACGTGCCATACTCGGCATGCGTGCTGGGGGTTGCCGACCTCTGGCCTAGTACCTGATGGGTGAGGACTTGGTAGGAAGAATGAGTTCTATTCAAGTACTGATGCATTGTTAGCTAGTAAAATATGATAAGATTAAAAGTTTCAGTTGGCCATTAAGATGTATATGTTTTATGGTGTCATCGTATCATGAAGTCTAATCCCTATATATTTATTTATTTATTTAATTTATTAAATATTGATTATCTATTTATTTGTAATCCCTATGTGTTTGAATTATGCATGTAACTTTACTCTGCCAATCCTTTGAAAATCCTATTAAAACAGTCATACATATACATTATGTATATGTATGGTGACCACCTGAAACCTGAGATCCTGCTCCTGCCTTTGTTTCAAGGTAATTTGCATCTACACAGATCCTCACAGGAGGTGAGAGGCTTCATACCAGCTATGAACTAACTGCCTAGAGGAGTTTTCCATCTATTGACTCCTCTGTGAAATCCTATGAAAGATGAACTTTCATTTCTACCCAGGAGAATTTTTACAATCTTTTCTCCAATGCCTGATGAAGGGTGTTTGTGCCTGAAAGCTTGCAATTAAAGATTTTTTTCTTTTTTAGCAAAAATCTTGTTGGTCAAATAAAAGATATCATCTCTACTATGAGTCCTGATTGCCTTTTCCTCTACACCCTGGATACCTGATACATATACATTAAACTCACATTTTAAGCCATTTAAAAGTGTATAATTGTAGCAACATTTCTTAGGTTAAAAAAAATAACCAGCATTAACATTTAAAAACTCCAATATTTGTCCCTATATTATTGATGAAAATCAATATGTCTTTAGCTGGTTATGTATTAGTTTAAGATACAGTATTGTAAACTGAATTCTATGGCTGTTCTTTTCTGTCTCATTATGTTTTACCCTGGTATACATAATTTTCTACCACTTCATTTATCTTATGTCAGAAATAATATTGCTGCTCTTTCACATCATTACAACTGCAAAAAAGATTAATCAGACATTTTGAAAGCTTGAAGCTAAAATAACATTTTTAAACTCATAAAAGAACAACCATCTTTTTCTACATCAAAATTAATTTTTCACAGTAAGATAAGAACATCACCTTCCAAAAATAAAGGTCCAGCTGAGGGGCAAAAAAGAATCTGACCGACTAATGAAGTAATCTATTTTAAATCCAATAATAACTTACAGTTTAATAGAAAGATGCTGATTTTGTCCTTCTTGTTTCTAGTGATAGCGTGGGGTTGGTGGGTGCTGTTCAGATAAAAATAGTTGTACATTTAATCAGTTCACTAATCACAGTCTTTATTTTCCTGAACACTGAGAATTCGCAATTATATTAGAATTACGGGTTCTTGGATTTGATCTTCAAGTTTAGGACATGATTCTTTATATATCTTGCACCATGCAAGCATGTACTTCTTTTAGAGTTCATCAGAAGCACTACAAAAGAGAAAAAACGCAACCCTTCCACAAAACCCAGTCACAGATAGAACTGGTTTTCCTTGAAGTTTGAAAATCCCTAAACATACGAGGGGCGAGGATTTTTCTCAGTTGTATTGTTTCATTTGGCTAGCTGTGTAATTGAGAGGGACATAGACAAGCTTTGGGGTATCACTGTACCCTTCCCCAGAGCTCTGAGAACAAAGCAGACACAACAGAGCTAAATAGGGGCTAGAACAAAGGCTTGTCAAAACTCCATATGTAAATAAAAACAGGATATAAGAGATGTTATCAGGTTGCTAGGAGAAACACTGTAACCTCAGGGTAATTTGATACAGGGAAGAGCAAGACCATTCAAGAGGGTAATTATCACCTGTGGAATGAAGAGAGAGAGCAGGGATCAGGTAGGTTATAATGGGCCATGAATGGGTCATGATTATAATGGGTCATTGTCTGGTTCTTTTTATCCAGTAAGTTAATGAATTTTTGTTCTCAGGCCCATCTTCTGGAGGTGTTTTGTAAGTTTCTATTGAGCAGGACTGTGAGGTCAGAAAGGGAGTGTTTTTTTTTGTCTCTGCAAGGTATTCTTCTACCTGTGGGCTGGGGTGGAGTGGGTGCTAACCCACACACTTGACAGCTCAGAGGTTGAGAGTTTGAGGCCACAGCAGAAATGTTCATGGCACAGCCCTGTCAGATTTCAGTTAATCTGTGAATTCTGCTAAATACCTTGTCACTGGGACATGAAAAAAGGAAAGAATCCTTCTACCTGTGTTCTAGTATCTGCTCTCTACAACATCACCCCAATGTCTGTTCTTCACTACAACACTACCTAAATATTTAAGTTATTAATATTATAAAATGAGGAAACCAAAACCAACGTACTGATCTACACACAAAACTAATCACCTCAAGTTCAAGGGTTATAAAGGGTTACACCAATGTATACATTCCCCTCTCTCATTTTACATTTTTAGTAGATAGAAAACCTATGCCATAATTTTAGGTAGGAATTTCCTTCCTTTAAAATGATAATTAAGCTTTTAGTGTTGATGCATGGAATTTTAGAGTCTAATTGTGATATGCCATTAAAAACAGGTACATGTATGTGAGAAGTAAACTATATTCATTTCTTACATAATCTGGATACTAATCTGTTAAAATTGCTCTCCCTGTGCTCAGGGGACCTGAAATAAAATTGTTCCTTCATGTAAGATTGATGATGTTGTGGTACAAAGGTAATAATCCCACAAAAAAATTGGTCCTTGTCATCAGCCTGACAAGCAAGAGGTATTAACCACTAGCCAGTATCATAGAAGCCTTTCCTTTGACATGCTAACGCTACTAAACTAGAGACTTCACAGCACTCTGGCCCTTAATGTAAATCTACCATAAAAAAAGTATTGAACCAGGGACTGCACAAAAACTAATGCCTTGAAATGAGCCTTACAAGCTAAAAGTGCTCTGCTAGTGACCAGTCTTTGACATCCTGTCAGCAAGCTATTGAGTTTGTATGAACACAGAAGCCTATACTTTGATATCCATGAAGCTAAGAGATTATTCATTAACATTACAGAAAGCAGCAAGTGAATATTACTGAACTAGTGGGCTCAGGCTTTGTTTTGGTATCTTCTTATCAGCAAATGATATATGCTGGCCAGGAGATAAACCAAAGGGCAAAATGTGGGAATGTACACCCACAATGTGGGAATGCTGCACACCTACATCCTCTGCTAAAGCTAGAAACAAAGGGCACCTGTACGCATTCTTGACTTTGTCTAGATAAATATATTCTTTGGGTTTTTTATCTCTTGCAATGTACCACGATACTTCCCATTACTATTTTGCATGTTACGGGTTTAACACTCAAAATCCGTTAATTTGCTGTTACAAGTTAAAGATGTTAGAAGGAACCTCATAACAATTTTACCCTCCCAACCTTTTACTACTAAATTACAGCAGGGGGCAGTTTTGGAATGGAAACTGTCATGCTTGGTACCTTTCATTCATAACATAAATCAAGCGATAAACAGTCAACTTGGTGGGTGGCATGGGCCTGGTTTTGGTCAATCTGGGGGGCCAGGGGTGGGATGGTCAATTTGGGGGGTCAGGAATGGATGAGGTGTGACTGGTTTTGGTTTTGGTTGCTGCACAAAATATGCCCCCCTGCATATACACCCCCACATCCAGCTCTCAAGGTGGGGGGAGCTGGGACCCCATGCTACCTGTGACATGCTCCCAGTGTCCCAATTTTCTGCCGATCAGTGCTGCATTTTTGCATGCTCACCCCCAAAAATATACTGGCTTGGTCAATTTGGGTCAGTTCTTCCCATTTCCTTTCCTAGACTTGAGAGAGCTCAACTTCCTCAGCTTCCCTCTTATTTTCCCATGGCTGATGATATAAAGATGTATCAGGTCAGAGATTCTGTGGTGAGAATGGCACAAAGATCTGGGTTAGCCTGGGAAGATTATATGACTTACCCTGCCAAAATTACCCTGCCAGTTCCCTCTGCCCTCCTATTTGTAGAAGGGCAGAGGGGGATGGAGGGAAGGGAACACTTGTTAGGAGTAGGACTTGATCCTTAGATATTTCCAGTGTCCACACACCTGCACACCCATGTCAGTGTGGGGAGGGGGTGCTATGAAATTTTCTCAGATAATATTATCTCTCATTACATCAGATGATAAAACATCAATGCATCATGTGGACATCAGCAACCATAACACCAGAAAAACATGAGCTCCCCACTTCTGTTTTTATCCTCTTTAGCTATCGGTTGTGCTGGCAGAGGGCACAGGTTGGCTTAATAGGTTGGGTCAGGGTGGCATAAGTCTGTTCTGTTTGCATAGTATTGTAAGCACTGGGGGACTTGGGAAAGTGTTAACCATACCTGAGGCAAAAGGCCCCTGTGAAATTCCTATGAGGTATAATGACTGCGCCCTGAGCTTCTTTTGGTTCATTTGCTAAGTGCTACAATTTGGTCCTTGAAAAGCAGTGTGCTCTGACCCAACCTATTAAGTTCCTTTGAAGATTGACAGTAGATGAAGGAAACAGACATTCTGGCTAAGTATAGATAGCCAAAAAGCCCGAGGACGAATTGATTAAATCTTTGCAGTTTAGTTTAAGCTGCATAGATTGAACAAATAAGCAAGTGAGCATACTATCACTTTTGATTCCAGAAATGCAGCCGCACTCTTGACTGGCTCAGGCCAGGAGCCAGGGGGTGCTAGAGCATGCCTTCCTGCTCGGCTGGAGCAGACAGCTTGAGCCAAGGCTAGCCCACCCATCCTGCCAGTGGGGGTTGTGAAGGAGATGCAAAGCATCCTGGGATGCTGGGAAACTGTGAGTTAACTTGAATCTGAAAGGGATCTGGGACAGAAGTTCAGTAAACTGATTTAACTTAAATCAGTTAAGTCTGATATTGCATCCATCTAGGTTTATCTTAAACTGGTTTCAGCCATTTTGAAAGTGGTTTATGTGAACTGAACTTCTGGGGTACATCCAGACAAGTGCACGTGTGCTTCTTGTAGCATCTCAAACCAGTTTCAGATGCCACAAGAGACACCCTGAAAATGAAAAAATGTTCCCCGTGCTGCATATTTGCAGTGCAGGCTCAAAATTTGGTACCTGGATGGTCGGGGGGAGTGGGTCCCCCTGTAGGGCCCACAGCCCCTCCCTGCAGGGTCCCAGCTCCACCTCCGCAGGGTTGAAACTCACCCCTGCAGCAATAGCAGCTGTGGGGCAGGCCCTGCTGCTGTCAGCACCCCCGTGGTGCAGTACTGTGCAGCACTGATCGGCTCAGAGCCGGCGCCACTTGTGACGTTCCTAGTGGGACCAGCCCAGCTCGCTGTGGTGCCGCATGGGGCCATGCCACTTCAGGGGGCACTGGGACTGATCACACTGTCACCCGGGGGCCAGTGCCACTCGCAGGAACCATGTGTCATGACAGGCCGGGTGTTGCCTCCATGGCTAGCTCCCTTGGCTGCAGATCCGGGAGGAGCTGGCCAGGGTTATTTTGCCCCAAGTAGCACAACTTGCCCCACACCAAAGTGCTTGTCCGGGCATGTGCGCTAAGGCAAAAATCCCCAACTCAAATTTGTGCCACTCCTCTTTGAGCTGCTGCAAGTGCACATGCCTGTATGTGTGAATGCATCCCTGTTGTGTTACAGATTTGAACTGGTATCACTTATACTAGTTTATGTGTAAATTCTGTCCCTAGCCTCTGAGAATGAGTGATTTGGAACTGCAGTTTTATCCTGCCAAGATTATTCCTCCACTATTTACTCTGCTGAGAAAACTTTCTGGAAAGACTATTTCCCATACCACCTGCTCTAATGCCTCACAGGGCTATTTTGCATTACTGGCTCCTGCAGAAAAGCTAATATTTTCATTTTGCAGTGCTGTCATAATTCATTTTACTTTGGACTTGAAAAGTAAATCAAGAAAATAGCTGAAGGCATGATTGTGAGTAATTACACTTGTACCACATTTCTCAGGAGTTTGCTGTGAGCTTTTGGCATATAAGATTTGATTGTTTGCCTTGTTACAGGAAGAGCTACACAAGGTTTCATTATCCACCTTGTTACAGGAAGAGCTTCACAAACTTTCATTATCCAGCTAGTATTTGGTATTGATTATGAAGCACAAGAGCAGATTATGAAGTTAACATTCTTAGGTTTCTTCTGCAAATGGCATAAATAGATCATTTATGACTCCAACTATGTGAACTGAGCTTTAGGGCTGTTATAATTGGGGAAACCACAGCTATTAATTATGTGAACATTCCACATCAGATGTCAGGGTCTCCAGCTGTGATGTCTATGGAAACAGACTAAATAAAATACCTATTACACAATGTAGATTTAAAAAAATTCTCAGTCCTCCAAGGTTTCCCATGCTGATAGACCTCTTTTAGGAACAGTGTAGCCTGCATCTGGGCATAAATCTGACCTTTGAGGTCCTTTCCAATTCTTTGGTTCTATGGCCAATGATGCTTCATGAAGCTCTCTTTCTTTCATGTAACTTTAAGCAGGAGCAAACTTCTCTATGTAAAGATATATTTGCAAGGTCAGAGCTCAGATTTTTCACTTCTGAGTTTATGTATGCCCAATAATCTGCAAACATAAAAATGTATATTTTTACAAAACAAGTCAGGCAGTTAGACTTCGATGCGCAACCAGACTCAAGATCTTAGGGAGAGCCAGGAAGATTATTCTTATATATTGTTCATGACCAGGTTGAGAGCTCCTCCACTAATCTTTTCTTCCTGTTATTGATCATTAGAATCCTGCAAGGGAACAGTGACTTCTTGTGGCAAGCATGACTTCTATTCTGTGTCCCTGGATATAAGGGAGCTGGGAGTGGCTATCAAGATAGAAGGAAGTAGGATCTGACAGAAAACAGTTTTTCAGGTATACCTCAGAAATAGATAGGAATAGGGAGACATTTTAGGCTTTTGTTCAGATACCAGTACATTGAAAGGAGAAACATGTAGACAGTAGAAGGAATGTACAGATCAGAAAATGCTGGGAAACCTCCCTGGATGCTTGTGGTACAAGAGGGGGATGTGTGGGTACTTTCCATAAAAGACAGGGCAGATGAAAGAAGTCCTAATATGAGTGATCAAGTGGCTGAATCAGGTTAAAAAATAGAACGAATGGGGCCAAAACTCCAGGTGGTGTAAATCAGGATAATGTTGCTGATTTTATAGAAATTGTGCTGAGTTATATAAGCTAAGCATTGTCTGGCTCAGAGAGCCTAGAGAAAGATGATCACAATCATGAGACACAATAATCCTATATATTCTTCATGAAAGAACTCAGAAGGATTTCTGCAAATTATTATAACACCAAGTCTTTGCCACAGTGGGGAAGGATTCATTTGTGCTGAGATTTCATACAGTGTGAAAATTGCTGTCTATGTTCATCCTTCCCTGACAGCTTAACCTTTTCTATTAAAATTAATAGGAGAAAGGAATAAGTGGATGTCTTTTTCTTGGTGCAAAGCCTACGTGCTTGAGCTACAGGTATTTGTTTATAATGTTAAGTCTCCAGATTGAGTACAGAGAGAAACCAAGCACTGGGCAAAAGCTTGGCATAGTGCAATAGCAGTGGAAAACATTCAATGGATTGCCAATAGGAGTCTAATCAGCTTCAGAGGAGATAAAAGGTTTTTGCTTAGAATTTCCAGTCTAAGCACCTAGATGAAATAAGCACATTCATTGCTACTCTATGCTCTTCTCACCAGAAGAATTTTGTTGTACCAGTGTCTGTTTATCACTGGGGAGTTTCCATGGTTGCTAATTCAGTAAAAGATTTTATTTCCATAGTTTTTATTGGTACCCATAGACAAGCTACTAATAGTTGTCAGAATACTGAAACGTTTCTCTGGGGAAATCTCAAAAGAACAATCTTCTTTTAAAATTTTTGGTTAAAAATATTTTCACTTGACTGTGGGGTAGTTTCAGAAGAAAATGAAACAAAATTCCAGGCACACAATTTAGCACAAGGAAAGGCAGGGTGTAAACTAACCGTGTGTTGCCTACTCTGCAGTAACTGCCCATATGCATGTTATTAACCTGCGGTAAATGTGAGAAAGCTTGCCTTACTTTCAGCAAGGGATGAATTCTCTCACACAAGTAGTTGCTACGGAGGAGTTGACTTGTTGTTATTTTAAATCCTAACTTACTTCAAAGTGGGAGCATCTACACATGCAAATGCTCTGGGGTGGGTTAACTAACTCTAGAGTAATAAACTCTAAAGTAAACCCACCCCAGGCAGGAGTTTACACCTGCGGGGAAGTGGCAGCAGATTTGCTACTCATGGCAGTGGTTTGCCCCTGCCCTCACCAGCCTTGCATTGGCCCCCTGCAGCAGCAGGGAGAGCTTTAGGCTCCCCCTGGGTGCTAGCCCAGGGGCTGGCGGGGAGCATGGGGCCAGGAGACAGCTATCTCTTGGTACAGGCTGGGGTATTGCTTCTTGATCCCAGGAGCTGCCTGCTGCCATGGTGGGCTCTGCCACCAGAGCCTGGGTGAGGAAAATGTCCCCCTGCCCCAGCATCAGGGAGCTCCTAACTCATGCTAAGCAGTACCTTACTTGTTCCCTTGAGATGAATAATATTATTTCTGGATTTAGTGACAGAGGATGCTTAGAGACATTTGGAGAGGATAGGAGGAGGTTAGCTCATGTTAAAAATGGCCACCCGATCTAACTTAGTTCACCCAGGTGTAGACCTTAAATTTCATAGTTTCATAGTTGACAGGGTTGGAAGGGACCTGAGCAGATCATCAAGTCTGACCCTCTGCACGGGCAGAAAAGAGTACTGGGGTCAAATGACCCCAGCTAGGTGATTATTTAGCTTCCTTTTGAAGACCCCCAGGGTAGAAGTGAGCACCACTTCCCTTGGAAGTTGGTTCCAGCTCTTAGCCGCCCTGACTGTGAAGTAGCGCCTCCTGATGTCTAGCCTGCATCTACTCTCTGTCAGCTTATGGCCATTATTCCTTGTTACTCCCAGTAGTGCTCGGGGGAACAGGGACTCCCCCAATGCCTGCTGGTCTTCCTTGGCCAGTTTATAGATGGCCACCAGATCCTCTCTCAGCCTTCTCTTGTGGAGGCTGAACAGGTTCAGGTCCCATAGCCTCTCCTCGTAGGGCCTGCCCTGCTGCCCCCTGATCATGCGAATGGCCCTTCTCTGGACCCTCTCGATGTTGTCCACATCCCTCCTGAAGTGCGGCACCCAGAACTGGATGCAGTACCCCAACTGGGGCCTGACCAATGTCATATAGAGGGGGAGGATCACCTCCTTGGACCTGCTCGTGATGCATCTGTGGATGCATGACAAAGTGCAGTTAGCCTTCCTGACTGCATCCCCACATTGGTGGCCCATGTTCACCTTGGAGACTATAATGACTCCAAGATCCTTTTCTGCCTCTGTCCTGATGATAAGGGAGTTCCCCAGCCTGTAGATATGCTGCTGGTTCTATCTCCCTATGTGCGGTACCCTGCACTTGTCAGTATTTATCCCTTGTTAAGTCCATCTAAGTGCAAACTGTACAGAAGTTCCAGGAAGGTTATATCAGTCTGAAAATGGGTGACCTGATCTAACTTAACCCTACCTCCAAGGTAGTCTAACTTAGATCAGGTTGGCCATTTTTAGACTGATCTAACTTCTGTATGGCTCCCACACAGCCCCAGAACTTGGAAAACACAGATATTGGCCCCAGCCCCAGGGTTGTACTTTACCTACCTCCTCCCTGCCACCAAGCTATTTTAGTCTCTCGTTCACTCTTCACCCCTTGTCCCACCCATGAGTGAACAACCCCCTTTCTGGACCAGCCAGCCTTCCCCCGCCCCCCTCAGCCCACCAACCCTCCCATCCTGCAAGCTGCTCCCAGTGCCAGTTTTATCAGCATTCACTGATGCTAGGATCTGAGGAAGTAAGTTTTGGTTTGGGGAGGGGTGGGAGAGATGGGGGTATAGTTTCACTGGGGGGTTGTTTGTAGGAGGGTGAGGAGGTCAGGGGGCTAAAAATAGCTCCTAGTCCTAGGGGGTGGAGGAGAGAGGTCTTCATCTCCTGAAGCCTCCTTGCAGACCCTAAAAGCCCCCCTGCTAAATGCTCCTGCATCCCACCAACACCTTTGTGGACCCCACATGCACCCCCCAATTCCCAAACCACCTCCATGGACCCTGCCTACCCCCAACCCCACCATGGATCCTGCTTGCCCCCGCAATCCCTCATGTGGACCCCATCTGTCCTTCCAGTCCGCCCACAGATCTCTGATCCCTCTGGAGTCTGCTTGGCTCCCATTCCCCCAACCCCACTGTTAGCCCCACCATTCTGACTTACCTTATATCAAGAGGCTATTTTTAACTTGATCTAACTTCCCCAAATGTCTGTACACAGCCTAATGAGTGCAGGGATGACTGAGCAGGGCTCTCAGAGTCTACACTAGGCTGGACATTTTAGTAAACAGTGGCACGTTTACATGAGATGCTTACTGCACAGTAGCCTAATAACACCGTGCAGTAGCATGCCAGTCAAAAACTGTGCTAATATGCTATTGTGGAGTGTTATTAGGCTACTGCACAGTAAACATCACAAAAAATGTATACTGGAGCTACTGGACAGGAACTGTAGGTACTGTAAATTTAGTTGGTATTTCTTTAAGCTAGTACTAAACTAAACGTGCAGTAACTACTGTGGATTTAATGAATGTGTAGATGCACTCAGTGGAGAAGAAATGCAGAATTGTCAATCCCAACCACTTAAAAATCTTGAATCAAGCTCCAAGAATCATTAAATTTTAAGCTTACATTTGGTGTTCTCTATATTTGGATTTTAACTTTTGTGCCTTCAGGGTTTGCATGTTCTAGATTGTGTGTGCAATTGTGAAGGCTAGAGACTCTCTTGTGTTTTTTAAATGAAAACTAGTATATTTCTGTGACTCCAGGGCCTAGGGCTTAAAGCAAAATTCATCAAATATTACAATACTCATAATAAAATCATGGGAGCTGGCAATACTATAGGCAGTCCTTGTTCTGCTTTAGAAGGGAGAAAGGAGGTAAGGGCTGAGGGGGGGAGCGTCAGGGGTAGTATAATGAAGGTTACAGTCTGAGATGAGGCAAGGCAAACTGTTCAGAATAAATGGAGTCCTGAACCTGGCTTCAGCCATGCTGCATGAATGCATAAGTGGTTTGCTTATACAGAGGCCACTGCAGGACTGGTCAGGCTGCCTATACACGTGCTCATTGGTGTTCTAATTAAATTAATTTATTAATCGAGTCTGTCCCATGTTCTAATTAGAACACTGCAGCATCACCACAGTATCATGTGTATTAAGTCCCCATGTATTTTAAAGTGGTCACAGGGTGCTTGAATTAACCTTGTCAGATGAGGTTCAGATAAAACATCCCACAGCCATTTTTAAATGTGCAGGGGCTTAATACATGTGATGGTGAGGCATTTTAATTAAAGCGGCTGCCTGGGAATCACTAATTAACACCCCCCCACACACACACACACCTCTGAGCATTTGTATAGGCAGTCTAAGTTTGGTAATAACAATATCAATGATAACATTGTTTATTATAGGGGGGCTATGATTAAACTTGTGGGATTACTCACTTATCTGTTTTCACTTCATTGAGACAGAAACAGTCCAAACAGCTGTCTTTTCAGTTTGCAGAAGAGTTTTTCCAGGACTGCAAGATGAATGTGGGAATGTGGGAATGGATCATAGAATATTTGGGAAATATTTGAGGAGGTTGGAACCAAGGTGGATTATTATTTCTGCCTGAATGGGGCACTCATGAGCAGGAGTGTAACCATAGTTGAGCGGGGAGGAGGTGACTGGAGCCCCAGTCCCAGGTGCCAGTTTAGGGAAGTGAAAAATAGCGGTTGCGGCTCCCCCAGTTGCCATGTTGGCAGCCCAGCTGTGGCTGCTCCCCATATGCCACCATCTCTCATGGCACAGAACTGCCCAGTTAAGCCTCTAGCTCATGAACCACCTTCTGTCATTGATATTTCAGGCCTCTAGTTGGTGCTCATTTGGGGTCTCCCAGTCCTGATACAGGAGAAACCTGTCATCCAGCCATGATATCAGAGACCTGCTTTATATGCAAAGCACAATACTGATCTCATTCTTCTTTGCTCAGTTGCTTTATATGGCAGGAGAGCTTGTCACTGATTTTGCCTTGGGAAGGATTTGGTCAGCCATGTGAGCTGAACTGGTGGCATTCAGGTTTTTGAATAACCTTTCATGAACTGAACTGGATATGTGAGAGACAGGGGAGAGAGATTTTTCATCTTATACTACAGCTGGTTATCATGTTCTCAAATTAATTTGTTTTTTATTTTCTTGGACAGATGGACAGAAGAAAGTTCAAGAGGATTTTGACATAGACATGGATGCACCAGAGACAGAAAGAGCTGCAGTGGCAATACAGTCTCAGTTCAGAAAATTTCAGAAGAAAAAAGCTGGGTCCCAGTCCTAGTAGCTACCTCATAGTTTAAAGTAATAGTTCTGAAGTGATCTACCATGAAATTAAGAATTAAAATTAAGATGCATGTACAGGAATTCTAAATATTTAAAATCCCATTGGCAGGTATAAAAATAACCAGCTTGTGTGTAGCTTCATTCCTGTGCTTATCTCCCATTCCACTTCTTCTGTAACTCACCATTTTACTTGATGTTGTAATAAAAAGTTAGGATGAAGTAATTAAAGTGTCTGCCTTCATCTGTCTTTTTATATTAAACCAGCAAGCACAGCATTACAAGTGAATCCAGCCCAGATGCTTGTGTTCCTCTTCGCTTAAAGCCTGGAGACATCACAGCACCTTATGTTAAAAGATTTTTGCGGAGGGATGAGAGAACAAGCCTCTGCCCTGCTTCCCTCATTTGGAGAATTCCAGCTGCCATCCAAATGTGACAACAAAATTATTTTCCTGTAATGAGCCGAGAGTGAAAAGTTGCAGGGAAAAGCAGGCATCGGAGAAAAGAAAGTTTATTTTTGTATCTCAATTAAGACAGTAATGTTGTTTAGGTAAGGACATTGTCAGGTGAGAGTGGGTCCCAGAGAGGAAAACACAGTCTCATATGGATAACAGGTCAGAGTTACACCGCTAGCACTAGAGGTCAACATTTCTAGAAATAGCACCCCACTCCCCTCTAAAATGCCTCCTCCCAAATCCATCTAATTTCCTTACAAAGATTCATTTGTTAGAAGGAAATGCCCTTTCTCAACTTCTTTTTTTCTTTTCAGATTACAACTGTTCAATACTGACCCAATACATTTCCCCTGGCTCTCTCCCCACCCCAGCCTTTCAGGGGAGGACCTTAACCACCAGGTTGGGTACAACTATTTTGTAGAGGGGTTAAAGCCGTGCACTAAGAATTCAAGGTTTATTGATCGGAGAGAGTGTGCCAGCTGGTCTAGTAGTTAGGATACAGAACTGACCAGGTGTGGGGAAGTACTAGTTTTTGGTCCCTGCCTCCAGGACCATTTCTGTATTTTATCTAATACCCATTTAATATAATATGTGGATGTAAGCAACAGTGTAAAATAATGCCATTGCTGTCACCATCACCATGTTTTTTAAAGGAAAAAATGGTCCTAGATGCATTTTGTACAGCCCCCAATCTTGGAGGTGATTATTAGGCATGTTCTGATCCTGCATACTAAATGAAAACCAAGGGCCTGGGGAGAGCTGCCTCTCATAGCTGAGTGATAAAAACATTCACCCAGGAAGCTGAAGACCTGGATTTTAATTCCCCTCCTTTGCCTGGAAACAGATCGAGCCTGCATTTCTCAGGCTTAGCTAGTACAGTACTCAAACCACTACACCATGGGTAAGGCATTATATAGACACCTCCTTTTAAAGGTGAGCTACTGACCAGTGCATTTACTACCACATGACGAAAGGAGATACAGGGCAGTGGGTTAGGTTCAAATAAACTCCAGGCTAGAACCCAAATCCTACTCTCATCCAGGGAAACAGCTGTTGCCATGAGTGTTGATCATATAAACCATGTCTTCTGTGGCTTCCTTTCTTCCTCTTGGTTCATATTTACTTCTCTTCAATGTTCATGAGGCCAATCTCCAAAAAAGCACTGAAAAGAGATCAGTATTATGCCTGACCTGTGGTGTGGCAGTTAGAACTATGTAAAGAAATCAGACAGATGCAGATTCATATCCTCTTTGGAGGGAACCTAAGCCCTGGGTTTCCTGGCCTTAAATGTTCAGCTATTTACGGGCTTTTGGCTTCCCATATATTTCATGTCTTAGATGCCGTTATATGGCTAGAATAAATACCTGGCTGTGCATAAATTCTGCCAGAGTGGAGCCTACTGCATGCTCAGTGGGTGCATCTGCACAAGACATTAATTGAGTAGCTGACTAATTAGCTCCACAGTAAACATCTCAGTGTCTACATGAGTGCCCCTATTACGGTGCAGAAAACTAATAAATACTGTAGCAGGGTAATACTCATAAATATAAGTAATACCCTGCTGTGGAGTTTTTTCATGCTGGCTAGCCCCACACTGAAGCACCCTCATGTCCCCGGCACAGGCAGCCCCTCTGCAACACATTGAGCTCAAATTGGAGCAGCCCTAGGCTGGCAGGCTGATCCCCTGGGCCTCCTGCCAGCTAGGGCTGCTCCAACCCAGCTCAATGTGCTGTAGTCTAGGTGCATGTGTAAATGACACACCTGGGAGCAATAAACTGCATAACAATAAGGCCTGGTTATTGCTGTGCATTAATGGCACATGTAGGTGCACCCCATGTGTGCATACTTACATTCTCACATGCCTGGGGAATAGTTACCTGCAGGTAAGTGGCTTTTTAGGCACTTATATGGCTAAAAAGCTGTCATTTAGACCAGTGGTTCTCAACCTTTTTCGTACCATAACCCATTTATAAACATCGAGGGCCAGTCCTGACCCAGTGCCCCTCATTCCTGATCCACTGCCCCGTGCCCCCAGCCCTCCGGTGTGTGGGGCAAGGGGGGGGGTGTGTGTGTGTGGTGGGGAGGGGAGAGGGGCCCCCAAGCAGCCCCTTGCAGGCTGGAACTCTGCCAGCCTGCAAGGGAAAAGCCAGTTTTCCACATTTTTCTCTTTGCTCGTGTTCAAGGCAGTAGTTTTAAACAATTGTAGATAGGCTGCTCTAAAGGCATGGTTAGTATTCACCCATTCTTGAAACTACAGTTACATGTTTCATGCATGTCTCATTCTAATTTCCAAATACTAAATTGGCTCCATAATTCATCTGATTGGGGAGTTTCCAGCTGGGAGTTTCCACTATGCTATTTATGTTTATATTGCTTCTCTTTAGGGTGCCAAAAGGAAATCCAAAAGGTTCCCCACAAGACATGATCTAGGAGGTGAGAAAGATATTAAGCTCCTAAACATACTACCTATTGAGCAAGCTAATCTCAGAATACCCTATTGGTTAGGATGGTTAGTGAAGTGGGAAACCTTGGTTCAGATCCTTGGCCTGAAATCACTAAGGGATAATATTAAAACTTGGATTACCTATCTGTCAGGTGAGTGTCCTACCCCGTCAGGAATTCTAAAGCTGGACTTCCCTAATTTGTATAGCTGAGACTTGTCCACTTTTCATTAAATACTCAGCTGGGCACTGACAGAGAGCAAGAAAATGATTCTCCATACTGATGGTTAGGACACTCATTTGGTAGGTGAAACACCTTGAGTTTCAGTTCTAGTTTAAGTGAATGTTTAATTAGTTATCTAAATGAACCATTATCAATAAGAGTTATGGAGAAACCTGCCCAGACTACCCTAGTACTCTCCCAGGAGGTGGAAAATGTAGTCTCAGATTCCCTGAGGAGGTGGAATGGATCTCTGAGAAACCCTGATGTTTTATTGCCCAAGTGCTCTAGCCACTGAACTGCTGGAAAAAAAAGGACCTCCTCATCTAACAGTTTTATGAATCTTACTCATCATTTCCTTTGCTTTTTTTTTGCAAGGGCTCAAAAACAAAACATTTCCTTTCAGATCAAATGGAATGCAATTTCATTTCAATGAGAAAAACAGATAAAACAACAGAGTTTCAATCCAAAGCAGTTTTTATTTTCATTTTCAGTTTAGAAACCAACCAAAAATCCAATTATTCAAACAACCCTGCCTATGCACCATAAATCAATGAAAAATAACATTGCAAGGATGGTTGTTCAAATGGGTATGGACCCCTGCTGTGTGTTGAGGTATAACCATCAATTTAATGGATAAAACCTCCAGCCAGTAAAGGAGCATAAAATGATTGAGATATTGATAACCTCAAAATATAGTTATAATATAATAACATTGTTTTTGCTGTTTCTTTGGAACAGGAGTGCAGAATAATCAGCAGTTCATTTCAAAGTTGCATATTCCTGGTAAGGATTTAGGCTTAGCCTAGAGTAATATAAGCATAAGTTACTTTTCTATAGACTATAGAGCCAGGGAGTTGTACAGCCTTTCAGGTCCAACTATCTCAATAAAGGATCCCTGTCCTTTTTACAATCCTGCTTTTTCTCTTATGGGAAAGATGTTGTAAATCCTCTAGATTTTCAAAGTATTCTTGGTTTTGTCTGCTCTGCAGACTGCAGTACAGGGTAGAGATACCCTTGGTAGCTTTAAATGAACTGTCTTGGGGGTACTCCAAGCTGTAGCAGGTTGGAGCTCAGCACAGACTAATGTACCATTTTCCTTTCTAGCCCATACAGAGCTCTGTGCTGTCAGACCTAACTGGGTTAAAGTACCTGAGCTAGCTGTCTGCAATGCAGACCTACCCTCAGTGGTGTTACTTTACTTCCTAGATGGTTTGTTTTCTTGCAGTGCTCCAGCCAGAGGGACATTCTGTTTGTTCCTGATAGGAAAGTCAAGCTATCCCTTTGAGAGGTTTTGCTTGTAAATGGCATCTTTATTCAGTTATCAAGCTATTATCCATTGAAGCAACCTGCAACCTGCATGTGCTGTGAACTTGCGAAATAGATCATTCAGACTCCAGTTAAACTATATCACTATGATATATGCAGTTGTCCTGTTGCTGCTGATTCCATTCCAGGATCTAGGGGCACACTAATGATTGTAGAGGTCTGGATGCTGTCCTATGGAGAACATGGGGGATTTCTGTATTTTCTGAAAAGTATATACCACTTAGTTTACTACTCATTGTACTGTACTGGGACTGAAAGGGTTAATTTATTCTCTGGGCTCCTGAAAAACGAGTTGAGTGTTAATCATATATGCAAGCTTGGGTTTTTATGGATGGAGTAGCAAGACCTTTGAACAGAGTTACCTTGGAGATACAAATGGAAAACAAATGACTGGACATGAACTTTAAATAACTAGCAGCCAAGGATGCATTATATTGTATTTTCTTGCATACGACATGCCCCCAAGTGAGACATGCACCTTGCTTTAAGGCAGAATGAAGAAAAAAGATTTTTCCAGACTACATCCTGACCACAGGAGATTCTGACTACATGGCTGAATCCTGACCCTAACTGTTAGGCAAAGGCTACAGTTTTAATCCTCCCACAGTGGCTGCTAATTTGGCAGTGAATATGAAAGGGCTCAAACTAACTGTGATGCTGCAGAGTATATTCCAACCTTCCTTTTCTGCAAGCAGAGCCTGGGCAACCATTATGCTTTTGTTCTGGTGCAGAAATTAACTTCCATGCATGCTTAAGACACACTCCAATTTTGGAATGCTGATTTTTAACAAATGGGTAGCTACAGAAAGAGAGACAATATGGTATATGAAAACAGGGAAGCTAGAGTTTGAAAGAAAAATCTAAGACGTTAGCACTTGGTGATAAGAAGTGGCTGCTTAGTAGAGTTAGGGAGAAGGAAATCTATCCTATACTTGAGCAGAGGGGTAAATAATGTTGCCAGAGAGATGTGTGTAAGCTTTGCTTTTCATTTTAAACTAAGGGCTGTAAAATACTGCACTCCAGTTGACTAATAAATACTGGCTTGTTTTATTGCTGCAAATCAGCTGCTGACTGCATGGCTCCCCAGAGGAGAAGTTTCTAATAAGGTTCCAAGTTAATTTAGGCCTGCTGAAGAAGCCATGACCAGAAATAGAAGTGCTAAAGTCAAAGATCAAATTTGAGAGAGGTGGAGATCCAGGCTCCCTTTCCCTTGCAAAACAGATGGGGCTTAGGGCCTTGCAGTGAAGGAGTAGGCTTCCAGAAAGACTGTGCAAAGGTGTAACAAGGCAGCTGGGTGCCCAGGTCAGCAGGACGCATGGGGACAGTGGCAGCTTCTGGCTGCCATGTTGCAAATACGGTTGCTCAGCTGCAGTAGCAGCTGTTATTTTTTTCTGTCTTTCCCCTCCAACCCAGCACTCAGGACTGCTGCCCTCATTGCCCCGCCCTAATTATACTACTGAGACTTTGTAAAGGTCAGAGGTCTGTAGAAGGAAGGCAAGAAGTAAGAAATATGCCTTACTACATTTGCAGGTCTCAGGCAAAGAATGAAGATCACCATAAGCTTTGCTAGACTCTACAGATTGCACCATAGGGACTGAAGAATCCCAGTCTGGTAGTCACTTTGCTGGGGAAGATGTGACCCTTACTGCATCATTTGAGTTCGGAGTTGCTACGTTATGAGACTGAGTAATTGAAAAGATAGCTTCAAGTGAATATACAGAGTATATAGGTTGTAACAATTTCTCTGTTAGATTCTTTTCAGAACATCAGGTCTGTTTACTGAAATGTATGTCAGCCGCCACAATATAATCTACTACAGAGAGCAGTTCATCAATCTGCAGCCCATCTGAAATTGATCCAAACTATATGAGCTGAATACATCAGTGCAAATATGTCAGTAACGAGATTTACAGGAGTTTGAAATAGGTAACGGGGGTGGAAAGAAATAATTTAGATAAAAGAAAAGATGAGGGTTTCAGAAACTAACAGCAAAATGGCTGCCCATATTGTATATCTGTAACAAAGTGGGAAACTGCACAGCAACACTGATGATGGCATTGTTGAACACACCAATTGTTTATGAGTGTGTAGAGAAATGATGCGGAGTAAATGATTATTACAACACAACACAGTTTTGTTTCAAATTTGCCATTCATTCCTGAAACCCCCTCATAGATTTAGTCTGTGAGATGTGTGGGGAAAGAACCATCTGAATGGGAGTTCTAGTCTGTTAAAACCATTGTTCTCATTTTTTACTAGGTTTACAATTTTTCCTCCCTTAGCCTCCAAAAATAGCCAGCTACTACCCACCCGTGATCATGCCACTATGCTTAGGACTGATCAAGGGATTGGAAAAGGTGATTGAGATGATTCTTTGGGATGCACCCACATTAGTTGATTGGTTGGTACAAAAAGTCTGCGTGCTGTATTCATTAAGAGGAAATACTCAGATCTCCTCAGTCTTCAGTTCTTGAAGTTAGTTCCCATTGCCTGTGCTGGGATCTGTGCTTACAGTTATTGTTATTTAATAAAAGATTTTTATTTTAGGTCATAGTGGTCAAATGAGCAAGAGTTCAAGAGACTGTCACTGCAAGAGGGTTTTAACACATCCTGGGGAATTTTAACTCTTCATAAACATTAGGGGACTGATCCATATTATACAGACATCTTTAGGAAGACACCTATTAACTCCAATGGGCTTTGGGTCAGGCCCTAACTCATAACCAGCTTAACACTCTTGTAAGATATGTATTGAAGATAAGAACTTTCATTTCACATGTATATAGATTGGTAAAATAAGACAGAAATGTTCAGTGATGACAACCATGGTGGGAGTCATTGGTAGAGCTCCGCTGTTGATTCTTTGGCCACTATAGGCTCAACTATTAAATATTTGGGATTCTGCATTTGCAGTTTCACTCCTGTTTTAACCTACATTGACATGATTGCGAATCCATTGGAGATAGCAAGATGGAGAATTAATGTGTATGTGTGGTTGTGTGTTTGGTGTACACTAGAACTCATACCTGTGTCAGTTAATGCATGTCAACATGCATTAAAACTAAAATAAAAATTCAAATGTTGGCATACCCAGCTTAATATTTTAGCCATAGTGATTGTTTTTCTTGGCCTTATAGCTTCAAGACTACCTTTATAATGAAAAGGCCTAGAAACTCCCTTAAAAACAGAAAGTAGCATCTAACCATTGCACAAAGATCAGTGCTATGCGGGTTACTGAGTCCATCTCCTATCTTGGGACCAAACTGTTTCCATTAATTTCAAATTGGCCCTGACAGGATCCTAACTGACCTCTCAGTATCTTTAATGATCTCTGAAACCTTCTTTGGAAGCTTGTTCCATTGCTGAACTTCTAAAGCGCTAACTTATATTTGTATTTAACCAAAATCTTCCTGATGACATTTCTGCTCGTTTGCTCTGGACCAAATATGCCCAGTTCCCTGAACTTCCCTCCTAGGTCTCATTTTCCAAAACTTGTAGCATTTTTTGTTGCTCTTTCCTGAACTCTGCCAGTTTGTCAATGAGCCTGAAATTAAATGCAGCCATCCAGCTGAAACATAGCCACTGCCAAAGACAGCAGAATAATTACCTTGGCTATTTTATGTGTGACAATTCCCTTGCTACAAATCTACATGGTTTCTGGCATGTTTTTGTGACAGCATCATTTTGTTGGCATATATTCATTGTATCATCTCCAGTAAGTCCTCAGTCCTTTCTGTGCTCCCTTGGTCTAGTCAACGTGTCCCTGTGTTTTTTACCAGTCTGTTATTTTTTAAAAAAGAATGTGTTGCCTTTAAAGTGTCTCTCCTAACTTTGTAGCTCATCTATCTCTTTATAATGTTGTGACAGCTCAGAAACCCAGATATACATACTTACTGCAGCTCTTTGAAATTCTTTCTCCATTTGCAAGTCAATCAGAACAATTTTTGTGTTTCTCTTAGCACTCCATTATTTCACTCAGGTACAGAACCACCAAGGAACTTTCAATTAACTTTTCTGAAGCTCAGAAAAAATTAAATTGCTTTTTGTTTTATTCAAAAGAGGAGGTTTGTCTTTAACTGTAATGACTAATTATTTAATGGAAAAAGTCTGAATATCCATATCTAAAAATAGCCCTTAAAATAAGCCTGGGGACTGCTACTCTCTCTCTTCCGTGTAGTATGATTTAATGCTGTTTTACAAGGCCAGACTGATATCATTACTCACACCAAAGACTAGTTTGCACCATAAATAGTTTTACTGAAGTCAGTAGAACTAGTATGTGGCAGAAAGCAACATTCAGTATCAGTGAGGATATCCTAAGCTGGCCCCAGTAAAGTATGCCAAGTGGGTAAATTTACTTTATACAGGGCGAGTCTACATGTTCATTGATGCACCTTAGATACTGTGCATTTAGTTTAGTACTTGCTTAATAAAGTACTAACTAAATGCACAGTACTTAGAGTTATTGCGCAGTAGTGTCAGCGTACTGTTATTTAGTGATGCTTACTGTGCATTAGTCTAATAACACTGTGCAGTAGGCTATCGCCATGGTTTTTGCCATGAGACACTGCTGCAGTGTTATTAGGCTATTGCACAGTATGTGTCTTGTGTAGATGTGCCCACATTTAGTTTCCAGTCTAACTTAGTTCTCTGTATTTGTCTTAATGTACTAAAGCATGTAATAATAATAGTATTGATATTAGTGAAAATTAAATAGAGAAATAATAACATGACAACCAAGAACAAAAGAGATGATGATTTAGATTGTAGAAACAATTCTAGGAAGTAAGACAGAGGAATATAAAGTTTATATCCCAAAAGGGATGACTGCCATGACTCCCACCGTGGTCCTATCACTTAACCTTTCTGTCTCAGTGTCCCCATCTGTAAATGTGAGATGAAAATTCTGAACTTTTATAAATATCTCACAAGAGTGCTAAACTGGTAATGAATTGGGACCCAGTGCAAAGCCCTTTGGAGTCAATACATATCTTCCCAAAGACTTCTGTGTAATATGGACCTCCAATGTTTCTGAAGGGTTAGAATTCAACAGAATAAATTAAAACCCTCTTGAGAGTGAACTATGACATGCCCTGGTGATCAAAATCATAGGCTATGTCTACACAGCATACTTATCAGGCCTTTTCTCAAACAGGCTGCAGTTCTCTGGGGCAGGGAAGAAAGGGCCTTCTGCCTAAACAGAAATCTGCATAGATATCTCTGTGTGGGTGTATGGGTGGGCTGATGAGCTTGGGTGGGCAAATTAGCCCAGTCACGCAATAATTCTAATTAGCCCACCTGACGTATGTGCAGAGACGGCTGCATTGCTTCAGATTTAGGAAGCAGCCTGACTAAAGCAGTGAAACATGTTTGAGGGTACTGGAGTCAAGCCCAATAAGTTTATTACATAGACATCTCCATGAGTCTGTTGAAATCAAGATTGTTTTCTTTCAGTGCAGTATATTTTTTTTTTCAGACAAGCAGTTGTAGTTTATCTTTATTTTCTCTATGACACATTTTGGACCAGCCATACATAATTGTACAGGAGCGTAAGGTGGAGCAGAATACACACATACCACCGTGTCCCTTGGTGCTGTCTTTCCCTTTCTGCTGCAGATGAGAGTAAGCAGGATGTTAAGTTCCCAGCACTATCTTTCCTATTCAGGATGGCAAGGAGCGATCAAAGAGCAAAGCCAAGCAACACATCTGAACTGATACAGATCACCAGACAATTATTATTTCCACTTCTTCAGAACTAGGTGTGAGAAGGGAAGGAATCATGTTTTATAAGCTTATTAGAGAAACCTAAATTTAAATCCAAATCTGGATTTTTCCAAGTTTTGTACATACATTTGTATTTAGAGTCAGGATTTTAGGTCAGCCTGCTGTAGTGATAGGAACCATTGAGGTCCAGGTTCAACCTATTCTACAGTGTAGACAGTTTGTACTGGACATTGGGTTTATAGTAAGGTCAAATCCTCCTTCTCCATCTGCATGGTGAATTCTGTCATTAGTGTTTTGCTTTTCTTATATGTATTTGGAACTCCCACTGAAAGAGAGCAGAATATCAGAGTTCAAATCTTATTGGAAGAATTGGAAAGGAAAGAAATGTCTTGAGTATTTTAAATTCATATATGGTTCAGCTTTTGCTTTCAAATGGACAAGAGACCTATCCTAGATTTATGGTAAGGTCCTGGGTGATGTTGGCACCAGATGAAAATACCCCAATGAAATAACACAAATAATGGATTGAAGCCACCACTCCACCATAAAACTCAGTGCCCAAACAAAACCTTCTTTTCTCATAAGCTTAGTGAGTACAAAGCCCAAGGAAATGGGTAAGTCTTGAAGCATGACCTGTCAATCAATAACCTTAGGTTTTTTGGGACTGAAGAGGAATAAGCAGGTTCTTGAGCTCTGTGATTCTGAGCCTTGTGTATCACCAGGAAGTTAATATACAAAAAATTAGAACTCTTGGTTCCAAAACGATACCTTTTATTAGACCAACTGGGAAATCACAAGAAAACTGTCCTTTTCTGTAAGCTTTTGGGATCAAAGTCCCTTTGTGAGGCTCTGGGAAAAGTATAGATGGTACAAGATGGTAAAAGGTCACCATAGGTAAGATATAACATTTTTGCACAGAGGGAGCTGAAAATGAAAGACTGTCCCTCTGGGTCCATGGGAGTGTCTTTGTGAGTGGTGCTGAGTAGCTTGTTGATGTGTGGATCAGGAAGAATTCCTTCCCTGGAAGTGTCAGATCCAGAGCCTGACGAAGGGACTTTGATCCCGAAAGCTTGCAGAAAAGGACAATTTTCTTGTGTTTTCCCAGTTGGTCTAATAAAAGGTATCATTTTGGAACCAAGAGTTCTAGTTTTTTGTATGCCTTCTTGTCTCAGACCAATGCGGCTACCAAGTACACCTCTGAACCAGGAAGTTAATGTATAGTCAGCTCAGGTGTAAATTTAAAGTACACTCCAACACAGTGACTCTTTGTGTGGACATTCATAGCACATGCTGATGTCATGTCTAATTGCCTCCAGCCACCATAGGGAGTGCTGCAGTGAAACATGGTACTCTCACTCAGCTCCAGCTTTCACAAATATAATGTAGCTGCTGCTTGACATGTATCCAGCACGGCTCTTTAGCTCTGTCTCAGACACACTTACTGGCATCTTCACAATACTACTCTAATGGCAGCTAGATAACATTTTTCCAGAATGTGGTACATGCATGTGCTGCGCTCCATTGTGGTGCTTCCTAGCATGGGCTGAAGGCAGAGCAGATTATGTCCTGAGAATGCTTTTCTGCAAGGTAGCTTACTCCATTTTGAAACCTCTACCCTGCTGTCAAGTGATTTTAGTACATCAGCTGCTAATAACTGTGGCAGTATGGCACAAGGAAAGAGGTACTCTCTCAGGAAGGCTTTAGTTGTAATGGAAAGCTGGTAATTTAACACCTGATTCAGGGTTATCAGCGGAAAGCTGAAAAAAATGCTTATTTATATTTTGCAGACTGCAGAAAAAGAAACTTAAAAAAAAAAGTATTAACTTATTAAGTTTTAAGTAGATATAAAAAGGGACTTAGGTGCCACAACAGAGAGAGTTCCAGCACTTAACTTTTAGGTATACAGCCCCTGAGGGTGTCTGCTCTCTCTGTAGGGTGTACCAGGAGAGTTAGTCACCTCTGAAAGGGGTCCACAACAACCCATGGGCCAGATCTGCTTCTTGCTCCCACCCCGGTGCCATGTCATCCAGCCTGCAGAGCTCCCCAGGGTCTTCAAGAGAGCTTTGTGGACTTCAGCCTTATGTGTTAGATTGGGTGTGCAGGGCAGCATGGGGCTGGGCAGGGGTGGCATGGGGCCTGATCCTGGTGTGAGGGGCCAGGTGGGGCCACGGCAGGGCCCCAAGGGTCTGCTCTCAGCTCATAGGTCTGGGTGGAGGTGGTGCAGGGCCCTGGAGCCCAATTCCAGTGGGAAAAAGCAGTAAGGGGCCTTGGAGTCTGATCCAGCTCACAGATTGGCCCTGCATCATTCATCTGGCCCACAGGGCCAGAATTTGAGCACCACTGGATTAGAATGGACCAGGATGTGAAAGACAGGCTCAATTCTCTCCTGTCTAATGGGACTCCAGTCTTGTTTCCTATACCTGCATAAAGTCCCCTAGCCATTGGGCTGCAGGTATCCTGGTCTGGAAAGCTCTCTATCCCTCCTATATAAACTGTTCCTTTTTTACAGTTTTCTTTAGGTCATAGGGGTTGAGACAGTAGTTAGGGCATTGTATCCTAGTAGTTAGGGCATTTATTTGGGAGGAGAAAGTTCTGGTCTGTGTTGCAAGGGATATTTGCTTATTATATTCTTTGATCTGGAACATAGCAAGCAGAGCTTGTAAGTAATAAACCCATCTATAAATAAGTGAATAAATAAATAAATAATCCATCTGTACTTGTCCATTTTCATGGGCCAGTTTGAACAAATAACCTAAGAGTGACAGTTTCCATATCGTACAACAACTTGCCTGAGCCAATTCAGTTTGCCACGGGCACCTGCCAGTGTAATGCACGTATGTTAAAATTAACGATGAGCAACTCTTTATCCCTGATACCCAATTCAGTTTTCCTTATTTTATCTTTGTGTGCTGGAGGCATAGCTAATTCAAATGTCATTATTCCTGTCAGCCAGTCTGTGATTATGGAGCTGTCTCATCTTATATAACAAAATGGCATATTTAATATGAATAGCTTTTCTTTCCTATCTTTTGCAGTTTAATGACCTACTATAGATAATCTACAGCATTTTAAATTTGCTAGATAAGATGTACCCTGCTGATGTCTGTCATTTTGCTTCTGAAGGGCTCTTATCAATAAGAAGTCACTGACTTAGCCAGACTAGAATGATATTGTTCAGAAATATCACTTTGGAGTCATGAAAAACCAGAACTCCGTCACTTCAACAGAACTACTACTATAGATGTACCAGTAGGACTTTGTTTTAATAATGAACAGTAGCATATATAGGAGTAACTGCTATAAGTTATCATACTTCATTTTGGGCTACAGTGCAGACATAGTGGACTAGGTTTTCGGGTAGTAGAACAATCAATGTAGCTGACCTAAAACAATGGAGTTATGCTGAATTATATTAAGTAAAGATCTGGCTCAATAGCTTGTCCAGATTTGCCTGCTTCCCCATCCCATTTCTTTTCCTTTTCTGTCTTGGTATGCTGAAGCCACACAACTAAGACCACCCTTTACTTCTTTGACTCTTTTCCTAATGACTCAAGAACATAGGAAAGTGAGGCTGGAAGGGATTTCACAAGGTCATCTATTCCAGTCCCTTGCTCAAGGAAGGAACATCCCTGACAAATCATTACACCCATATGGCCATTCAACCTTCTGATGAAAATTTCCAGCGATGGAGATTCTACATCTCTTGGGCGCCTGTTTCAATGCTTGACCGCACTTGTAGTCAGCAAGTTCCTCCTAATCTCCAACCTAAATTCCTTTACTGCAGCTTGAGTCATTGCTCCTAGTCCTAACCCCTATGGCCAAAGAGAAAAAACTCATTTTCATCCTCTCTATAATCAACCTTCAGGTAATTAAGGACTGTTATCAAATTCCCCCATAGTCTTCTCCGCTCCAGACTAAATTACCCTATTTGTTTTTCAGTCTGTCCTCATAGGTCTTGCCTCCCAGGCCTTTAATAATTTTTGCTGATCTCTGCTAGACTCTTTCCAATATCCCTTCTGAAGTGTGGGACCCAAAACTGGACACACTACTCCAGGTGAGGCCTGATGAGTCCTGAATAGAGCAGAAGAATCACTTCCCTTGATTTGCAAGTGACACTTAATACAGCCCAGTATACTGTTGGCCTTTGTCATACAAAAGTACACTATTGGGTCATATTCAGCTTATTGTCTACTGTCATCCTCAGGTCCTTTCCACAGTACTGCAGCCTAGCCAGTCATTCCCCAATCTGTTTTTGTGCATGCAATTATTTCATCCCAAAATCAGGACTTTATACTTGTCCTTGCTGAATTTTATCTGGTTGATTTCAGACCATTTTTCTAGTGTATCTAGGTCATACTGAATTTTAGCTCTACCCTATGAAATGTCTGCAACTCTACCAACTCAGTGTTGTGCACAAATTTGCTCACTGTGCACTCAATACCATTGTTCAAATCATTAATGAAGATATTAAACAATACTGGACCCAGGAGAGACCCCTGGGGAACCCCACTTGCATGAGCCATTGATGGCTACTCATTGATAATCTAACAATGATCCAGCCAGCTATGTATCCACCTCACAATGCTTTAATCTATTCTGTATTTCTTTTTTCCATTAAGCCCCTCTGTTTGGACATGATTCCACCCTTTTTGCCTCAAGTATCTCCTGCAGACATCAACACAGATCTTTGACCAAGCCTATCAAGCCTAGTTCTTTACCTCATCCACCAAAGATGCACTCTGAGTCAGCATTTGCGGGGGGAACCCAACATAGAGTCATAGTGGCACACTGCATTCGGGACTACCTTGTGCCAGGTGTATTCCTCAGAGATCACTTTTCTTGGCTCCTTATGGTATTTAAGTGGTGTATAAGGTCTGACTCATCATAGAATAGCTGGCTCAATACCTTCCCACACAGGATCATTAATTAATTATTAATCATTCTTAAGGGTCTTTCTTTCTTCAGGAGTTCTTATGTGTAAGATCAAGTTCCTCAAGCTTAGTAAAGAAGCATCCTAGTAGTGAATGGGGTTGTCTTGTTGCCTGGGTAGTGCCCCACATACTATGGCCTTTACAGCTCTTAGCTGTTGTTAATTATCCTATTTCTATGTAGACTGCCCTGCTATTTCAGAAAGGAGTTATTCCTCCTGTTGGCTCTGGATTTAGGATCCAGATACCTTGTTCGGGGCTGGGGACCCACCCTCAGACTGACCATGGCTTTTCCATTCAATAATAGGCAAATTTATTGATACACAGTGATAACAAAACAAAGTAATACAAACAATCAAGCAATTCAATATATCTACCAAATCCTAGGGCTGTCAGAGTCAAAGTGTATCTGGCCAGGATGCAGGCTTCATACTGAGTCCGTCTCTTAGGTGTCAGATGTCAGCATGGCATGTCAGCATTGTGGAGGTGGGATGCCAAGGCCCACAGCCCCCTTCCAATGGGGTGTATGAGATGGACTGCTGGTATGCCCTCAGTCCATGGTGGCCCCGGGGATCCTTTCCGGGGGGTGGGGATGGGAATGGGGACCCCTCTCAGGGAGGAGGTGGAGGAGGGACGGAAAGGAAGAGAAGGAGGGACAGCAAGGTAGAACAGAGAGGGACTCTTTGTTTATCTCAAGTCTCTGCTTTTGTATTCTCCTTCCCTTCTGATGACTCTGATGACTCTTCATCCATGGCTATCTCTGGTTGGTTGTTTCTATGTCACAAGTCCACATAGCCTTCTGGGCCTTTTAATTTGGTCTGTTCCCCCAAAACCAGGACTCAGCCCCACTGCTGCTCTGGGGCCTTGTAGCTGGTGTCACTTGTCTTGTGTCATGGGATGGCCTTGGTTCCCAGGCTTTATGTCCTTGTTGTGTTAGACAGTATGGTATATGCCCCATCAATTCTCAGGCTGTGTCCGTCCGTTGGCCTTGTTGTGCTAGACAGCTTGTCTGCTTCCAGTGCTATATGGAACTTGGTGTGTGAAACTCAGGCTCTTACAAATCAATTAACCCCTGCTGCCCATCTTGAACCCTTATAATGCATATATCCATACCTATAAGCCAATTTCCAAAAAACAGTCCTTTAAATACCATTTTCAAGCCAATACCTCCCAGCTAAATAGGGTTTGGAATGACATGGGTCACCCTCAAAGGAATATTGGTTTTCTCTTATATGATGTCACAGTACTTAGAGAATTACTTATATATTGATTGCTTAGTTTTGTAAAATGAAACTACATAGCATTGTCTCTAGGGAGTACTGGGCAACACAGCAAGTGCTAACATACTGTGCCATATTTAAGTTATGCACAGCAATTGGTAGGTGTTTAAGGATCACAGCTGTATTATGTAAATTTCATATAAAATAGAATTAAAAAACTTCAATATTTGATCATTCATCTCCAAGGTTGGCCTACCCAACAAACGCTGGAGAAAGCTCTAACATCATTTGTACTAAGGTAAAAAAAAATATTTAGTTTTATCATATACAGGGAAATGAAAGTAATTACTTATATGGAAACAGAATTGTATTCTAGTCTAATTTTTCTCTCATCAATATTGCCTTAGTCACTGAAGCTCGATGTTTACGGTAAATAACTTAACACAGTCAATCACTTTACTTAGTAAATGAAAACAAACGGAGTAGCTACCAGATAAACAAGTAGTTATTTTCCGCTCAGCATTATCTCATGTCTGCATGAAGTTTAGAACTGATTTATTGAAAGAGCAGACTCTTGGGCAGAATTCTGTTTCACTTTACACAACCAAATGGCAGTTTTCCAGCTGTGTGACAATTTTGGGACTTATGCATAGTTTGTGTTTCTGCCACCTGTGCAGTGAGGATGTATAAGCATGCATGTGTATACTGAACATGCACAATAGACTACACACTGGTTGGGCAGGTACGTGACTACACGCACACATATACTGGGTATATATAAATCATAAAATTCTACCTGGCAAAAGCCAGTGCTTAGAGGATGGGAGCAGGAGGAGGACCACCTTCCTAGGTTTTAGTCCTAAGAACTGAGCAGTTAGGGCACTTGGTGAAGAAGCAGGAAACCCCGATTCTAGATTCCCTTCAACCAGAGAGGTTTTGAACCTGCAAATTTCAGACTTCCCAGTACAGTGCTCTCTGCCTGACAGACAGCAGGTTAGACATTATCTGGTGTTCTCTTTAGCAGTCTTTTTGGAGATGAGCCACTGCATTTTGCATTTCATTTTTATTGGATGAAATAAGGGAGCAATGGGGAAGTTTCTGCCCCATTGGCAGTGCGGGTCAAAAACTACAAAATCCACAGCCTGCTTCTTTCCAGGGCAGCATTCATCTCACTGAGCCACACACCTTCTAGGTCCCTATCTTCTTCTTGACCTCTTGTACAAAGGATGACCTAAACTGTGTATTAGTGGTTAGAGCAGCATTTTGGAAAATCAATTTCAAATTTTGTCTGAACGAAGGGAACATAGAAAAAGAGTCTCTAGCTTCTGGACAAATGCCCCAACCACTCATCTATTGGGACTAAAGTGTGAGAAGGCCTTTTTCCTTTTCTGGAGTCTCACACCTAGTAGTCATAGGTTTTCATTGGGTGCATTTTTATGACTTATGCATGTAGCTGTGCACCTGCCTGGCTAGTGCATAGCCTACTGCTAGGTTGGCCACATGTCCTATTTACCCTGGGACCATCAAGTTTTTAAACACCAGGCACTTCATTGGTTAAATCAATGCTTTGTCCCACTT
>NW_005842113.1:1060286-1067797 GCF_000455745.1 Alligator sinensis | reverse complement strand
AAATGTGTTTAAAATAGCACTGTTGTGGTGCTGTGCACCCTCTGACATGCTCAGCTGAGACTGGAGCTTGGAGACAGCTGAGTATGCTGAACATCACAGGGGGATGGGGGAGCAGAGTGTCCTGTTTTGACACTCAACCCTGCTGCATATTTAGCAGCTATGTGGATGTTTATATGTCCTCATGGGTAATAAGCATCACAAGCTATGAGTAAGTGCCAAAAATGCCAATTACACAGCCAGAAAAAGGCCATTTGGACGTGTAAAGTGAGACTCAGTTCTGCTCATTGTCCAGGACAGTGGAACTGTAATAGAATAGAAAACTACTACTTAAGACCTTCATAGCATAGCAAAAGATTTATACTTAACCTATTCATCTTTACACATTTTCAATATTGCTTGGCTGATGCGTATGAGGAAAAGGAATGCATTATACATTCAAGCTCTATAGATGCACATACAGAGAGGTAAATGGTCCTTTTATAGTCAAAGAGAGATGTTTTTCCATTAACCTGCTTTTTATTTAGCATTAGAGGAAAGTATTGCTTAGTTATATATATGTAAGAAACCAGTACCTGTAATCTGAATTGAAATGTAATGCTATGATATTTTGCTGTGCATTGTGATTACAGTTCTGCACACCCTTCCAAAAATACAATTAATTTATGAGTTATTGACAATAGCATCTATGGTTCTTGTTTGCCAAGGTTTCAGGGTTAGCAACAACAACACAGAATGAAGGAAAAGTGAAATCTAAAAAATATCAAAAAACTGGGTAGAAAAAAAAATCACTTGGAGAAGTTTTCTTACCTGGAAGGCTGGGTTGACCTTTCCTTTGATAAACAAGCAATAGATGATACACGTCGCCATTTTTTTGTTGGCAATGTAGTTCTTCAGTTCCAATGTCCAGTCAGTGTTCAGTCCCTATTAGGGTGGCCATCATAGAGGATATTCCAGCTTTCTACTACTCTGCCCTCTGTCCTCTATTGATACAAAACCCAACACCTTTATGTCCTCTATTTTTCTTTTCAAGAGAAAAATAGAGGACATTAAGGCATCTGGTTTTGTCTCAACAGAGGTCAGAGGACAACCGGACTGTCCTCTGTGATGGCCACCCTAGTCCCTATACATACAAACTAATGGCACTGCCAAGGGCACATATATACCCACCCCCAGTATTCCCACATATTTATGACAGACCTGGAAGTTCATTTCCTCTGTAGCTGCCCTCTCATCACCTAGGTATACGTTGGGTACATTGATGACATCTTTGTAATTATGGACACATGGGAAGGAATCTCTAAAGAAACTTCAAAAAGGCTTTAACAATTTCCACTGTTCCATCGAACTAACTGAAATACTCCACACAGCAGATTAATTTCCTAGACACTGCTGTGAAGATTTGCAGTGGGCACATTGCCACTATGTTATATCAGAAACCTACTGACTGCCATAGCTACCTTCATACTGCCAACTTTCATTTTAAGTACACCACTAGATCCATCATCTACAGCCAAGCTCTACATTACAACTGGATCTGCTCCGACCTCTCTGACTGGGATGAACCCCTTAAAGACCTAGAGCAGGGATTTTTATAATTACAATACAATCCCAAAACTGTAGCTGCTCAGATCAACAAAGCCAGACTCAGACCTCTTTCTGACCTGCTACAATACCAACCCTGGGAGAAGGACAACACCATCCCCTCTGGTTGCTACCTATAGCCCCTGGCTTAAACACTTAAGACATGGTTAATGATCTGTAGCCTTTCCTGTCTCAACACAGCCTTTGGGGACAAAAGTGTCCTGGCTTACAGATAACTCCCTCTCCCCCACTGCCCCACTCAAATGGTGTCTATTAAACAACAGACTAACAAACTCCCATCCTCACCAAGGCACTAGGCCTTGCAGTGGACCCAAATACCTGCCGTCCTAACATCAATACAGAGCACACCAACACTGAACCTATTAACAAGAAATACAAACAAATTCACCTGCAAATCTAGTCATATACACCATCACCTACTTACGTTGCCTTCTGCTGTCTAATTGGACAGGCAGAAGAATGAATAAATACTGATCTGACATCAGCTACATAAAGACACAAAAGCTTGTGGTGGAACACTTCAACCTACATGGACAAGCCATTGCTGACCTCAGGATTGTTGTTCTCAGTTAGAAAAATTTGAAAAACAGTTTAAACCAGAAACTATGGAGCAAAAAATCCTCCACCAACTGGACTATGTTAAGTATAGTTTAAACAGGTATTATGGATTCTTATCTCATTACTTGGTTTTCTGGCCTGCTTTGTTCCTGTGGGCTTACTGCTCAGTTTGTTTTTCTTTGCTTGCACTGCCTTCCTCCTCCCTCTCTCTCTCTCTCTCTCTCTTTCTCTGTCCCTCTCTTCTCTTTTGCATTCTGGCTCTGTGAATGCAGGGAAAGTAGTGAACATGATGATATTCCTTGACTTCAGTAAGGCTTTTAATTTGGTCTCCCACAACATTCCTGCAAGCAAGCTAAGGAAGCATGGGTTGGATGAATGGACTGTAAGGAGGGCAGAAAGCTGACTGGACTGTTGAACTAAATGGGTAGTGATCAATGGCTTGAGGTCTAGTTGGTAGCCTGTATCAAGTGGAGTGCCTCAGGGGTTGGTCCTGAGGCCAGTTTTGTTCAACATCTTGATTAATGATGTATAAGATGGGATGGAGTGCACCCTAAACAAGTTCGTGGATAACACCCAGCTGGGGGGTGTAGTGGAGATGTGGAGGGCAGAGCTAGAATTCAGAGTGACCTAGACAAATTGGAGGATAGGGCCAAAAGAAATCTCATGAGGTTCAATAATGAGTGTAAAGTCTTGTAGTTAGCACAGAAGAATCCCATGCACTGCTTCAGACTTGGGAACCAACTGGCTAAGCAGCAGCTCTTCAGAAAAGGACCTGGGTGTTACAGTAGACAATGAGCTGGATGTCAGCAATGTTCTCTTGTTGCCAAGAAGGCTAACAGCGTACTGGGTTGCATTAGTAGAAGCACTGCCAGCAGATCAAGAGAAGTAATTACTCCACTCTATTCTGCACTGGTGGGGCAACATCTGGAGTACTGTATCCAGTTTTGGACTCCCCACTGTAGAAAGGATGTGGACAAGTTTGAGAGTCTAGCAGATGGCAACAAAAATGGTTTTGGGGCTGGGGCACGTGACTTATAAGGAAAGACTGAAGGAACTGATCTTATTTAGTCTGCAGAAGAGAAGATGGGGTGGGGGTGGAATTTCATAGTATCCTTCAACTACCTGAAGGGGATTCCAGAGAGGATGGAGCTAGACTGTTCTCAGTGGTGATAGATGACAGAACAAGGAGCAATAGTCTCAAGTTGCAGCAAGGTAGGTTTTAGGTTGGCTATTAGGAAAAACTTTATGACTAGGAGGGTGGTGAAATACTGCACAATGGGTTACCTAGAAAGGTGGTGGAATTTCTTTCCTTGGAGTTTTTTAAGGCCTAGCTAGGCAAAGCCCTGGCTGGAATGATCTAGTTGGGGATGGCCCTGCTTTGAGTAGGGGGTTGGACTAGATGATCTCCTGAGGCCCCTTCCAACTCCAATGCTTTATGATTGTAATTTCTCCTTCCTTATACTCTGCTTTCTGCACATCCTTTAACAGCATCTGATGAAGTGAACTTGGGTTCCTGGGGCCAGACATTGGGAGGTAGGGGGCAGGGGGGCAGACATCCATAGTGGGAGGCAGCTGCCCTGGAGGTGGGACAGTTACCCCTACCCCTGGAGCCCAGGTCTGACCCTTGTGCCCCCTGCCAGCCTGGGGCTAGCACCTGGGGGAGCCTAGAGATCCCTCTGGCTGCCATGTGGGAGCAGAGCAGGGCAGGAATAGCCCTGCTCTGCTCCCATCAGGAGCAAATTTGCTCCCAACAGGCACACATGTATGTGTATACTTAGGGAAAGCTTACTGCACAGTATTTTACTGTACAGTAAGCTTTCTACACATTAACTGCACATGTAGATGCACCCAGTGTTCAGTCACAACACTGCTTCCAATGAACATGCAGAATGTGTGTTCCTTGTGTGAGGGAAAACAGAACATTAAAGAATAACATTGGGTGCAGCACAGTCATTTATCCATTTTGTATACTGATGGATATTATTTGCATTGAATGCTGTTTCACTATTTCACTCCGCAAATAGTCCAACTGGATGGAATAAGAAGCATAATTATAATTGGGAACAAATGTAAGGGTATGGCAATTGCCCACGGATAAGCATAGCTCTCAGACCCTGGTTTCTAGTGCAAATAGTTGCACTTATAAATTCTAAACCCATTTTTCCTTGTAGCTCTTCCATTAATCTCATAATTTTTGCTGTATAAATAAATGTTCTTGCCAGTAAATCTGGCTGGTAAGATACTCATAAAAATGCTCAGGTAGCTGGTGCACTGAGACCCAATGCTGTCAAATTTTGTTTCACTGGGTATGTCTTCACTGTCGCTGCTCCTCTCTGAGAAGCACATGCCACAAAGTATACCTTAAGTGTCTCTCCCAGGCTGTCTGTCTCATGCATATTTATTGGGGGGTGCTCAGGACCATGTAAGGCAGCTAAATTACCTCCTTTCTGGGAATTCATGCCTTTGAGTAGACTAAATGAGTAGCACAGTGGTACTCCCAAGCATAGCATAGATTCATAGATTCATAGATGTTAGGGTCGGAAGGGACCTCAATAGATCATCGAGTCCGACCCCCTGCATAAGCAGGAAAGAGTGCATAAGCAGGAGAGAGTGCTGGGTCTAGATGACCCCAGCTAGATACTCATCTAACCTCCTCTTGAAGACCCCCAGGGTAGGGGAGAGCACCACCTCCCTTGGGAGCCCGTTCCAGACCCTGGCCACTCTAACTGTGAAGAATTTCTTCCTAATGTCCAATCTAAATCTGCTCTCTGCTAGCTTGTGGCCATTATTTCTTGTAACCCCCAGGGGCGCCTTGGTGAATAAATACTCACCAATTCCCTTCTGTGCCCCCGTGATGAACTTATAGGCAGCCACAAGGTCGCCTCTCAACCTTCTCTTGCGGAGGCTGAATAGATCCAGTTTCTCTAGTCTCTCCTCGTAAGGCTTGGTCTGTAGGCCCTTAACCATACGAGTGGCCCTTCTCTGGACCCTCTCCATGGGGTGGTTATAGAGAAGCCCATTCTTTTTCTGTGCTCCATGTCTGTTTGCATCCATTTATTGTCTTATACTTAGACTGTAAGCTCTCCACAGGCCAAGGTGCCCTTATGTTATGCCTTTGTACAGCACTGAGCACAGTGGGTCCTGTTCCCTGACTAGGGCTTTGTTGTTGCTGGCATAATACTAATACAACATGTGATTTGAGCCAACAAGGGGCTGAGAAATAGTGGGTTACAGGCCATCTAGGAATTCACTGTTTTATTCAAATAAATATTCCTGTAAACTATTCCATGAAGAATTCACCAAACTGTCCTAAGACTGCATATCCCTGAAGATCAGTGGCACAATGGAGAATGCTGGCAAGTCATTTCAGCTGTCCTCATTTAAAAAAAAATGTTTTTAAATCACATTATAGGCTCATGACCTGAAAAACTTCATGCAAACTTTTAAAGTTTCAGGAGTGCAAAAACACATAGCCAAGGAACACATTTTAATGGTGGAGTTAAAACCCTCATAATAATAAGTATCTCAGAGAGACCCTTATGATGGCACTAATGGGCACAGCCAAGATCATTAGGAACTTAATTTTTTAAGTTCTCTCCCCTCCCTTTTTGTTCCCTGTCTCTCTCTTTTTGCTGCCACCTGCTGCTAGAACATTATCAGAGAAAAGGTTGTTTTATTGATTTGCTACTAATAAAGTTTGATTTAGAGTTTTTTATTGCTGATGTAAACATTTTTATTTTTAGAAGGTAGGAGAACTCTATTGAATATGAGCTTTAAAGGTTACTCTTGTTTGCATGCTTTATGCTACATTTTCCTCCATTAATCCATTATCATGTGCTGCTGTCAGTGGTGATATTCTTTAGAAGAGATAAGAAGTCAAGGTTAGTTCCTCTTGCTTGCTACTTCTCTGACATGTTGACCTGATGATTTTCACCCAATAGCTGTTATCCACTGGCTGTAGGGATACTTTTGTGCTATCGACTCCACTGGTTTAATCATTATTATACAGGTTACCATCCATATTCGTACTGAACTTCTGCAAGAGTATTCATTGTTTATGGATTTGTTCTTCTTTACTGTGGAAGTCTAGTTAAAAAGAAGCCTAGTCATACTCCGGCAATGCTGGACAGCAACTAAATCAGTGTTTGTCATGACTTGAAATGTCACGGCTATAATTTACTTTGTTCATGGTGGACACAATATTCTAAGGCCCTTAAGGGACTAGCCACAGAAGTTGCAGTTAGCTTCATTTGAACTTATGTTCATAAATATCGTGGACAATTTTTTAAAAATCCCTCCCAGGACAACTGTCCCTTCCCCCATTTCTTATTGCAACAATTTCAGAATGCATTATATTTCTGACAAATAGGACGATTCATCAGCAGCTTTCTTCAAATTTCAGCTGAGTATTATTAAGAATCTTTTATGTGTAACATGTCACATTACATGTATTTTACACCTGCTTCCACCAAGTTATGCTGTTGTAGTTTTAGTTATGTCACTGTTATTATCTCCCTCAAAACTAAACATCAACAATATTCTATCTCAGTTTTGGTCATCATTAGGTCATGTATCTTCACAATAGAGAAAAAACAGTTATCTAATAAAGGACATTCAGCAAGAAAGTCACCTAGATTTGGTCTCCCTTTAGAAAGAGGCTCATCAAAATAAAGTTCTATCCATTCAGGGGTGGATTTGATTCATTCATAACTAGAGCAGTGACCAGCAGTGAGTTTTGGGAGGACCTGTTTTGGGAGCCGGTTGTCAGGCATCCTTATGACATGTCCTGTCCAATGGAGCTGGTGCCATAAAAACATGGTTTCGGTGGTGGTGTTCAGTGGTCCTTTCTCCATCAGTAACCATGCTGAATCTTTTAGAGGAAAATGTGACCCATCAACACACACATTCAAACTAATCAAAATAATAGAAAAGTTGGGATGGAATGGACCTCCAGATGTCATTTAGTCCAACCCTCTTCTTGAGGCAGATTCACCCATGTCCAAACTATTCCACATACATCCTTAGCTAATATATTCCTAAATATACACAATCAACCAAATCATTGGATGCAGGGGTAGCAGTGGATATAGTCTTCCTGGACTTCCGGAAGGCTTTCGACACTGTCTCTCACCCCGTTCTCATTAGGAAACTGGGGGACTGTGGCGTAGACACCCACACAGTCCAATGGGTCGCCAACTGGCTAGAGAGCCGCACCCAGAGGGTGGTAGTGGATGGAAGGACATGGGCAGTGGGGTCCCGCAGGGCTCGGTCCTCGGGCCCGCCCTGTTCAACATCTTCATCAGTGATTTGGATGAGGGGGTGCAAAGCACCCTGTTCAAATTTGCTGATGA
>NW_005842113.1:1035306-1059804 GCF_000455745.1 Alligator sinensis | reverse complement strand
GAGTGACCAGGAATAATGGTCACAAGCTGGCGGAGGGAAGGTTTAAGTTGGACATCAGGAGGCGCTACTTCACGGTCAGGGCGGCTAGGGTCTGGAAGCAGCTTCCAAGTGAGGTGGTGCAGGCTCCCACCCTGGGGGTTTTTAAGAGGAGGTTAGATGACCATCTTGCTGGGGTCGTTTAACCCCCAGTACTCTTTCCTGCCATGGCAGGGGGTCGGACTAAATGATCTGCCCAGGTCCCTTCTGACCCTAGAAACTATGAAACCCTTTTGCACAGTTATAAGACTTATTGCCCCCAAAACACCAAAAGCACCCTAACCTGCCATGGATAAAGTAGGCGAACAACAGCTGTCATTTTCCTGCTACTGCAAGGGCTATTGAAATGCACTAAAGAGATCCAAAGAATAGGGTCATACCCCCTGCTAAGGAAGAAGGCAAAAATCCCCACAGTCCATGCTAGTATGACCATGGAGAAAAATTCCTTCCTTATCTCATATATTTGTTACCATAAAAGGTAATTCCTTTCTAAATACATCCGAATGAACACAATATGCCCAGTAGCAAATGGGTCCATATTATTTTTCCCATCTTAAAGAGACATCAGAAGTTATTTCTTATTCAGGTAAAACTTCTGAAAGAATATTATTTACCTCAGTACCTTACTGCACCAAATTATAGCTGCTACTCAGTCTCTGCAGCAAAAAAATTACTATACTATTCAGGCTTTTAAAAATCTGTTTGTAGACCTCAGTAGAGATACTCTCTCTCCAGGAATAATATGCAATACACAGAGGAGACACTATTTTAAATTTTGTTGTCATATTGATGGATGATTGCCTTTGTGCTTCAATAATGGAACAAGCCAGCCAACTGGGATTTTTTCTGGGCACTGGGTTATAACCATGGAACCAGCACATTTCATGAAGTTAGAGTGAAGAGAAAACAAGTACTGTATCCTTAGCTATTTTGATCTATCTTTATTTCCTTCTGGAATATTCATTTGGACTCATAAACTAGGCACACAATTTGTGAATAGATCATTTTTCAGATCTGGTATTTGGCTAGACATACACTGTGAAGAGAAGTCAGATGTTCTACAATAAATTTCCAGTTAGTCTCCGTCCAGTTGTCCTGCATACTGATATACACACACTCTCTGTGTGGGCATGAACAAATATATGTATACTCCACAAATTCTCATCACTGTATACGAGGCAGTATTACAATTTAAAGTAAAAAAAAAAAGTCCCATTGTATTTCTCAGGTAAAACAATCTTAATACTTCCTGCTGGGCAGGTATTGAAGTATTTCAAGCATTCCCATGTAATCCAAGAAGGGATTCCCTTAAGGAACTCCCTAAGAAAATGAACTATTTAAACTTTACAAATGCATCCTAATTCAAGAGAGAAGAATGGGATATTTGTACAGGAAGCAGCCATTTTGTTTGACCTCCCAAGAGAGGATCAGGACACAGCAAAGGAAGATACATTTCACTTTCATTGGAAAGTGAAAAGGAAGAATCACTCCAACCTGCAGAGTTAACCTGCATCCAATGTCATACAAAAATGTTTGGTTGACTATATAGTGCTCAAGCTGGATTGTGTTTCTGACATGTAGGGCAATCCCATTCTATTCAGGTAAGTCTTTCCAATTACAAAACAGAATGTAAGTGTTACTGTTTATGTACACTATGCATGACTGTTGCACTGAAAAAACAACTCTGCATTGCTAACAATGTGCCTATTTCTTATTCAAGTAGATTAATGCATTTATGAGCCATAAAAAGGAAATGGAGAATACTTCCTTTCAACCTTGGAATTAGGGAAGGACACTACCCCGGGATAAGAGACAAGAAAGGTTACTTGCATTTATATTGGTGTACATAAGTTTGCATATGAACATGCAGAGGTAATGGACTGAAGGTGAATCTCTTCCTTTCTTTCAAGCTTCAAGATACTTAAGGATAGGAAATAAGAAATTAAACAAACCCAGTTCAGTCACCATGCTCAAACCTGTGTAGCTGACTGATAATAAGACATTGGCTTCTGTGAACTCAGTGGCTCAAGCGTCTCTAGTTTGCTGGGCTAATTTAAAGTGTATAGATTTATGTTGGACCTGATATGCTCAGTTCCTTTCCTTATGCAACTGTCTCTGTTTTCAGTTCTCACTAGCAGGCAACAAGCAGCAAGGTCTCTTTATCCATTCCCAGAAGAAGCAGTCAGAGATGGAGGTCTTTGCCTTTTTTTCTCTCTGTCTCCCTAGCTGAGGAGGAGAACTCAGGAGTTACATTTCTGTAAATTAAAGGCAGATTGAAGATGCCGCCTTGAACAATGGATTTTCTCCCCTCAATTGCTGCTGAAGACACTGGCAGGAAGGCTCCACAACCACACCCAGATAAAACTCCCTCTTTGGGCTTCCTTGACAAATGAAAACTTATTTCACCCTTCAGTGAAAAGACGTGAGAGGAAACCTAGCTCCTTCCCCACCTCCCACCCCAAACTAAGGAAAGCAAACTCTCCCTTGGGTTTCAGAAGGGGGGTAAGGAAGGTAAACTGACCCCATGCAGTTTACATTCCTAAATATTTATGAGACAGTCAGACATTATTCCTTTTTGGAGGGGAGGGGGGATAATTTCTTCCTTTGATAACACCATTTTTTCAATATATATATAGACCAAATTAGCAAATTTTAAATTTGCTATAAAAATATAGCAAAATTATATATAGACATACAATAATTATATATATGATGATGTATGATATCATATATAATAATCACACACACACACACACATATTAGGGTTGTGTGAAATTTCGACGTCTGTTTCATTTCAACACTGTTTTGACTCATTTCAAGCTCGAAACAGTGAAATCAAAATGAAATTAAGGGCTTTGAAACAGCCTCGAAACAAAACCAGGGCAGTTGAAACATTTTGAAAGTTTCAAAATGTTTCAAGTTTCAAAGCAGCCCAGCTGAGTTCCCCTCTCCAATGCTAGGATCAGGTTGGGGAAGGGAACTGAGCCCCATTGCTCAGTTCCCCTCCCCAGTGCAGCGATCCATCGGGCTGGGGAAGGCAACTCAGCCCAGATGAGCTGAGTTCTCCTCCTCGGTGCTAGGATCGGGCTGCGGAGGGCAACTGAGTCCAGCCCTATCAACCACAGTGCTGGGGAGGGGAACTGAGCGATCAGACTGGGGAAAGGGACTGAGCCCGATTGCACAGCCCCTACAGCCCTCCCGGGATTGCAACCCCATATCTACCTGATGGATGAGAGAAGCCAGGTGCTGCTGCCTGGGACTGGCAGCAGCACCCAGCTTCTCTGCCTCATCTGGCAGACAGATCAGGGCCCGCAACCCCGAGAGGACAGCACAGCCCCCACAGCTGTCCTGGGGTTGCAGGTCCCTGATCTGCCTGCTGAATAAGAGAGGCTGTTTTGAGCTTCCCCATTATAGCCTATGGGCGAAACTTGAAATAGCGGCAAAACAGCATCAATTAAATGAAACAGAACAGTGGTTTTGAATCAAAACGAAATTCGAAACAAAAAGGCTGTTCTGTCGAAACATCAAAAGGCAAGTCAAAATGGAATGGTGCCATTTCGCACAGCCCTAATATATATATATATTACTCATATATCTCATTTATATTTACCCAGGGGTCTTTCAGGTTTGCATTCACTTCAGAATTTAATTTCTATCTATAGAAAGGTTAAAGGTAATTCCATACTGTTGCCACTGAATGTTGACGATTTTCCTGAACAGACTTGCTTTCACTATGTAAGAGCATATTTTTTGGTATCATTTGGCATATACTTTGGCTGTTACTGCAGCATCATTTAGTATGTCCAAAAGCAAATAGTATATGATGGCACAGTAACAACTGTGCTGTAGGGTATATGTGTAGACGTGCCCAATAAGTATGTATTGTCAGTTTAGTTCTGAGTTGCTTCATTGTTTCTTTCTCATCTGCCTCTGGATAAGGTCACAGCTGTACTCGCTAAGCAAAGTCATGGTTTTTGCTACGATGAGTCATTTCCAAAAGAATTATTTTCATGTAATGCTCAGTAATGTTCAGTAGGAGCTGCTCACCCTTTATGAAAAATCTGAGCACTTAGATATCTACATATGGCTTAAAAGAAAAGTTTAGTCACCCTCTATTTTTTTAAAAATCTCAAGCATGCTTCACCTATGCATCTAGAGCTATTTAAAAGTGTTTATAAGGGAAAAGAGTTCTTTGCAAAGCAGCGATCACCATTAGTGGGAAAAATTCACCAGAAAATCTAAAAGAGATCTGATATTGCTTCACCTTGTGGGACATAGGGGTGATACCCTACCTACAGGTAACTTTTCTAGTGGATATATATATCTATATATATATAGATATATCCTTATATGTATCTATCTATATATATATATATATATATATTTTGTGTGTGTGTGTGAACAGTTGAACACAGCTAGTTGGAGTTAAGTTCCATAGCCCCCAAAGATGAGGGTTTGTGAACCAGTCAGGGGTTATACCTGCAGCAACAACTGCAGCCCAGGCAGGGGTTACACCCACAACAATAACTGCATAGGCAGCTGGGTTTTAGTTGTTTGCTGCAGCTTTTATTTTCAAAGGCACCACTTCTCCTGTCAACCATATGGGACCTCTGGTGAACTTCAGCTGATTGAAGAATTGGCACACTTTCAAGTAAAGGCTGCAGCAAGCAGCTGAGTGGCTCTTCTTTTATTCAACAGCTCTTTGCACATTAAACACTTGTGCATCACCCCAATAAGAACTGGTGGATGTATGTATTGAACCTGGGTATGACTGTAAACTGCATCTGACTGGAGGACCTGGTGGCAATGTAACGGGGCTACTCACGGCAGGGTATCTCCTATAAAGTACCACTATGTTGCAACTTCCAGAGTAAGATGAGCAGAGGGCACCTCAAAACCCTAGCCTACCATTGCTTTGTGGGTACTCCTTGGTTGCAGAAAGGCTAAGGACATCACCTTAACAGAAACATGCCCTTGTTGAGTTAGGCAGTCAGCAGCAGTTCTTATCGTTGCTCTCTGACAGAAGCTACAGACATTGAGGCACTGAATGTCTGGATTCTGTATTGCAATTGGATTCTATCTCAGTGGTCTGAAGTGGGGATGGTTGGTCTTGAGCAGCCGCCACTCCTCCATACTCTTGTCTAGACATATGCATTGGAGATCCTGGCGTGATGGCCATAGATCTCTTACGTGTACACCATGATCCAGAAGTTTGACAGTTGCCTACCTATATGTATGTATGTGTATACACAAACACTTGTGTGCGTGCACACACACACACACACACAGTTACAGCATGGAAAGTAAAAATGGAAGTTTTTGTATAATGTCCAGCAATGGACAAGTTTGAAGATATGCAATTCCACTGTAAGTTGTAGTGGTGACCCAATAGAACCATCTCTTTACTTATGCAAACTTTGGGCCCTTTTGTAGGTGAACCATGAAAGCTGTGGAACTGCCTTCCCCCCAGGACAGTGGCAGGTGAAGAAGAGGGGAGAAGAAGAGAAGAGGGGACATACCTCTGAACATGGAGGGGAAGAAAGGGAATTCTTACCTGCTTTGGGGGTTTAAAAAATCCCCAACTGCTGCTCCCACACCCCCTTTTACAAAATCCTGAATCCACTTCTGTAGACACCTGTCCTCTAGGAACATAACTGAGAGATATTTTTTTCATATGAGCCAGAGAACTGCAGGCAGATGGAAACTTTTAGTGATTTTTCATGCAGTTTTGAACCAAATGGGCAAGATTCTACATCCTATCTACTTATCCTTTCTCTCCATCAAATTATTTTGAGGCATTGGTCAAGTCTTATACTTCAAATGCGCTTCTTTGATTTATCTCTCAAGTTTAATCTCCCTTAGACAAGTTCCCTTTAACCAACAAGAATATTATTTCAGTTTATGCACCCAAATAGCACTTAACCATTTGTGTAACTGCTGTTTTTGGCTCTTATATACCATTACAAGGAGCAATGGCCTCTAGCTGCAGCAAGGGAAGTGTTGGTTAGGTATAGGAAAATTTTTCTCACTGGGAGGGTAGTGAAGCACTAGAACAGGTTACCCATAGAGCTGGTGCAATCTCCATCCGTGGAAGTTTTTAAGATCCAGCTAGACAAAGCGTTGGCTGGGATTATCTAGTTGGGGATGGTCCTGCTTCAAGCAGGGGGTTGCACTAGATGACCTCCTGAGGTCCCTTCCTACTCTAATGTTCTGTGATTCTATGATTAGTGATCCTATTTGGATGCACTAATTTCCACACAGGTATTGAACATGCATAATAGGTTGTGCCTGGGTCACACGTACCAAAATTGTAACTGGACAACAACCCATGACAGGAGAAAAATATGAGAGGCCCTTGCATGTTTTAACCCAGTAGTCAACTGGTTAGGGCACTCACTCAGGAAAGCCAAGAAAGGGATATATGTAGGGCCAGGAGACATGGAGCAAGTTAGACTATGAGATGGCTGCTACTCTTGAAAGAAGAGGCCCTGAGTTCTAGGCTAGAACCTTTTTCTTAACAGTGCAAAAACTCCATTGCTCTCTATCTATTTTATGTAGTGAATATTAAATGCAAAGTACAGTAGCTTAGCTTCAAGAGGAAAACTGGAGGGGGTAGTGAATAATATCTAACCTGTGGAATGCGGGTAGTTAGAGCACTGTGTTGGGAAATAGTAGACAAAAATTCACATTGCCTTGAGAGGAGTTGAAACCTCTGCACCTCACTTCTGGGGTGAGTGCCCTATTACACTAAAACATTGGTGGGCCCTTCTCTTTCAGTCTTTTGACGTTGCCCACCAACACTTTGGGGGTTTACACCCACCTTCGTATACATGGGTAGAGTCATGTACCTGCCCAGGCAAAGTGCAGCGTACTGAGCATACTCAGGAGATGTACAGATGTCTACATTGCACATAGAATTGCAAACTGTGTGTAAGTGCCAGTTATGTGGCTGGGCCACATTTGAGCCATTTGAGCACGTAAAGTGAAGTTTGATTCTGTCTTTTGTGACCACGATTAAGATTTAGTATACTCCATCAACTGAGAGCAAAAACTAGTTCTGATGCAAAAGGTCATGCTAGCCCTTGATGTTCTACCACTGTTTCAGCTGCACACACAGCAAACTTTTATCTGAATGAATCTGCAGAATTCAAATTTGTTTATTGCCAAAACTAGCTAAAGGCCATGAAATGATAATGATAATGCTGGAAGCACATTATTGGCTCTTTAATTTATTTCAGCTAACTTCTGTTGATGGCATTTGGCTAAGCTAAACTGCTAGTTGAACTGAATTGGTTGTATGGTTCCACATTAAAACAAAACATGTTGGAAATAGTTCTACATTCTGAGGTATCTAATTAGGAAAACATAATAATAGTCAATGCAAATGTCTCCCAAGGAGCTGCAACTGTGCACCATGCATCAATTGCATATTAGGATTGCAATATCCATTTTCCAAGACATTAAAGCTATATAACAATAAAAAACGCACTTACAGCCTATGTGAAAGAGGAAGGCTTAATTTTTGCTCCTGAAGTCCTTTGTGTATTAATTATTTTACTCAATCAAATGAAAAAGCAAAAATTACACAGTGGTATGGCATGGAAATCTCTGCTCTAGTGTGAAAAAAATGTGTTGTTATTATCATTTATTTATTGATTTATTAATGTAACATCAAACATTTCTGATGAAATATCTTTCAAATTTAAGGGGAGATGCCACATTTAATGATAAAGTATAATAGGAACAATTACTATTATTATAATTGAATTTCATAAGTGCTTAGCAGTCCCTATGAGGATTGGTCTCATTGGTTTATGCTCTCTCCAGACACAGGGTACAGACAGCCCCTGAGCAAAGGAGCACTTACAGTCCCCAGGCACAGGTCTGCAAGCTGCAACCTAAACCTGACCCATTTACCTATGTAAAACCCCACTCAAGTCAAAGGAGTTCTATAGGAGCACAGGCATCTGCCCTTGCAGAGCAGCTCGTTGGATTAGGAGCCTGACATTTAATGTCTGGAGAAGAAAATATTTTGTGAGCAAAGTTCTCTGTCAAATATAACAGTGCAATCCTGTTTTTTTCATGATGCTCCTCCTTGACTTCTATATATGTAGACAAGTGAGGACAGTATTTCTTTCATTGGATATGTTTTCACATGCAACAGGATTCTCCTTACCATATGACATTTTTTACCATAGAGATAGATAGAGAGCACTGATGGTAGTTTTGCTTCCTCACTGTCAAGGAAGAGGATCCTGTGTGCTATTAGAACAAGGGAAATTCTCTCCTCAGTCTTTAAAAATTGTTCATTCTGTGCTTCTTTTGCTTTCACCACCTTTCTGCATTTTACTACCGATGACAATAACTTTTTTTTGAGAGACAAGGAGTTACTTTTCAAGGAGTCATTTTTTACACACAGGGCTACTGGGGACTTTACTAGAAATAAGAATGAACCATCATGGAAAAAGTCTATTAGAGTACCCAGAGGCCAGATCTATTTCACTTATTAGGCATCTAAGTGGACTTAAAGTGCCTAACCATGACTCTTCCACCCTCTTCAAGTCCTGAAAATCCATTAATGCACCTACTTTTGTAAAGGGTCATCATCTTACATTTAACCCTGAGTCACTGAAAAGCTGCAAGGTGTAGGAGGACCCACTCACTTTCTACATTAACTTCTTTTCAGGGTCTCAATGAAGGTGGAACAGAATCACACTAAGGTACGTAAGTCCACTTACACACCCAGCAGTGGAAATGAATCTGACTCATGGTGTCTGCTATATTCTTAACTCTGTAGTTGCTGATCTGCAATGAGCTTTGTTGGCTCAATCATCTGACTTGCCTTCCACTATATTAGACTGCAGATCTTGTACAAATATTTGGATTAGATAGTAAGAAGATCTTGTGATTATTTTCACTAGAATAATAGGGTTAATGGCCTAGATCACCTTCTATCTTTAAGGAAGGTAAGACTCAGCTGAAGCTATTGCATCAAGGGTCAGAAAAGCAGGCTCATTCTGTCCAGGGAGGTGCATATTAACTCTCCTGTTCTCTCATGGAAAACTCCTAGTGAATTCAGAGAGAGCACCCAAAGCACACGAGTCCCGAGTTGATACAAACAGCACAGTCTGGAGACAAAGGCATAATCTCTTTGAGAATGGTACAGTAACTGGAGACCTGCAGATAATAAGGGACAAAGAAAACCATGGTCTCTGTCACAAGAAGCAAGTCTAGGAACATGAAGAAAGCACAGGGACATTTAATTGAGACACTGCAATGCAGAGCAAGGACACATAAGACTGCCCTACCCAACTTGGGAAGCACCCCAGTGCTGTCCACGTGACATTTCTGCAGGCAAGGCCTCTGAGTGCCATGAGGCACTGGGCTATGGTTACTTAACCCCAGAACACCATGGATAAGTAGTTGAAAGACCCACCTGGATTCTTATTCTTAGCAGGATTTGTGAGGACTCTGACAGCAGTGGATAGAGAAGAGCATCTCCAATGGGAGAAGGAGACATCTCTGTGATGAATGGAGAACTACAGCTCCACTTGCTGTAGACTAACATCATTCTTTTTCTCTCTTCACAAGTGCAGTGTTCACAAGGATCCCAGCCAAGTGACATTTTCTCAGAAGTATCTCTCAATTATATCAGCCTCACATACAGCATCAAAGATGTCTGGTGGCTCATTGCTGACAGCCAACCATAGGTCTACGTCATAGAGCTGTTCAAGAGGCAACTGTTTCTCTGTCACCTTAGAGAATGGAAAATTAAGGCTTTTTTTCTGCAGGGGAAGAAGACAGACTGCCTTCCCACAGGAATAGTTGCAGTACTTGCAGGATTTTTGCTGGGGAAAAAGATGTCCTTTCAAAACATCATTGGAAGAGAGTGACAGCTACCATCAAAATCATATCTGTACTGATATTTCCAAATACTCAGTTGGTTTAATAAAATATATCACATCTACTCAAAGAACCTTGCCTGCCTATGTCCTTAGACCAACACAGCTACAGCCAAAAACCCAGCTATCTGTACTGAGGCACAGACTATTTCAGCCAGGCACAAAAGTCGTGAGACCCAGGGCTTCTAAGTTGACCTTCCACTCTCTCCCTGCCTAATCCATCCCACATATCACCCTCCCTAGCTCTGCAGGAAAAGCTGTTGACACCATCCTGGTTCCTCATGCCTTCTTCAACAAGCACAAAAACAGCCTGCCACAAAGATCCACTGTAGAAGCTAGCACTCGCAGAGCTGCACAGGGATACCATGAAACCCCTTGCTGTACGCACGTTAGGTGTGTGGGTGAATGTATAGGGGGCAGCCTTGCTCCTTTGAAATGGCAAGGAATGGATATGCATGTTTAGAGCCATGTTTAACATTCCCACCCCTTTTTATAGACATGCTCAGGATGGGCAGTCTGAGGGGCTCACAAAAAGACATAGCAAGCATAATCTAATCAACAACCTAGCAGGAGTAGAGGCTACAGACTAATTCAGGCATCAGGCTACTATAGGTTGCTAGGCAACCTCCATCCACAGACAAGAGGTTTTGTCTTCCATGTCTTAATGTGTTAGATTCAAGAAGCAGCTATAGCACTCCTTTCCTCTAGGCAGATGCTGTTTTCCCCTGGCTGTGTCACTGCTAGGCAGATACCTGAAATCCACATCAGACAGTACAACTGGGTGGGATCCAAAGCTACAGCCCTTTGGCCCAGTGAGGCCATGTCTATGAAGCTAATTCAGGAAATGCTTTAAAAAATGTCCGCTGTACTTTACCAACTGCTGACAATGCAAAAGCTTATATTAAGGTTTATTAAAAATGGTAAGCAAACTGCTATGGCCTTTGTTTGAGCCTAATTTGCAAACTCGCAGAGCAGCCTCTTTACAAATGAACTTTCCTACCCAGGAGAACCTTCCCAGGCTGTAGTTCTCCTGTGCAATATGAAGTTTTGTTTCTACCTGGGAGAAATTTTACAATCTTTGAATTCTCCTTTTCCTGACAAAGGGTGCTCGGGCTTGAAAGCTTGTAAATAACATTTTTTTAAAACTATCTAGTTAGCCTAAGAAAAGAGATCACCTCTACCACGACTTTTGTCTGCCTAGTAAAAAATGGCAGAATCCAACCACATGCATCTCTCTTATGCCTGACACTGAGGAAGGAACAGCCCACACTGGCAATGAGTTTTAGGCCCACAAAAAATACAAATCCCCAACCAATCTTTAAGAAATCATATGGAGGGCCTGTGGTACACCACAACAACAGATGTAATAATGTGTACCTTTGAGACACACTCCTGGGGTGCTTTCACATGTCTAGGGGGCCCCTCCCCCCTTCCATAGAATAGGCTTACTCATATAGTCAAAGGGTGTCTACACAAGATGCTTAACAGTGAATTAGCATAGTTTATTATGAAGTAAGCACATGCATCTACACATGCACCTGCTTACTTCACACTAAATCTCCCTAATCCTGAGGAAATTTGCTACCTGCAAATGCAAGTATCAGATTTACTTGGCATTAGTAACAGTGCAGTAGTGCTTGTGTAGATGCCTGACCGTGAGCCAAATCTACTCCCTGTATCTGGGAGCTGGCTGCTGCTGGGGCAGGCTCCACCACAGTAGCCCAGGTGGGGACTATGTCTACCTGCCCGGCAGCAGGGATCTCCAAGCCCCCTGATCCAAGATCAGGATTGGGGAGCATGGGTTGGGAGATCATTAACTCCCAGCCCCTGCTCTGCCATCATGATTGGGGAGTGGATGGCTGGTAGACCCTTATCTCTGAACCTGAGACTCATGACCACAGAAGTCAGGCTGGGAGATAAGCATCTCCCAGCAGCAGCCCTGCAGTCATGAAGCTCTCTGCTGGTGGGACTGGGGAGCTTGTTCCCCACCCAGCTCCGTGACCATGGAGCTGGAGGGGGAACACCCACCCCAGCTCCATGCTCTCACTGCTGGGTGGGGAACAAACTCCCCAGCCCTTGTGATCACACAATAAACTAGGTTAATCACGACTAAATGCAGGTAATCAAAATGCAAATGCAGGTATCAAATTTAGTCACGATTAGTTACTGCACATTAACATATATATAGACACAACCTGGCACTAAGTTTAGTGCTGGGTCTACCCTGCCATTAGGAAGCTGGCCTGAGTCCAGCCCCAGGGCTCCTGACTGGGAGCTTCACCTGCCCTGGGGCTGGGCTGCTTCTTTGGTAGCCCCTAGCTTCAGGCTATAAAAAGCCAGTAGCCATTGTGTGCCCTGGGGCACACTTCAGAGGCAGCCTGAGAGAGCCTGTTGTCTGACCAGGAACACTGCAGGCCCTGTGTGCCCCTTGGACAGTGGCAGCCCCTGCCAGTCCTGTCTCCTAGCCAGAGCTGCTGCTTGTCCACAGGTGAATGGACAGCCTGATGCACCCCCTGCCTGGCCCTGAGATCTCCCCAGGGCTGCTGTCTAGCTGTCTCTGGCAGCAGGGCCAGCACCTGCTTCCTGCTGCTGCTCATCCCCAGAAATGTCTCCTGTGTTTGGAAGTGCTGTGGCACATTGCCTTTGCTGCATGGCTCCCGGTCCTTGGCCATGCCCCTGTCCTGAGTGCTGCTGGCCACTCTCCAGGGCCAGCTACACCGGGACAGCTGCACAGTGTTGACTTAGAAATGGTATTTAAAGGACTGTTTGTTGGGAATTGGTGTATAGGTATAGATATATGCATTATAAGGAGTCAAGATGGGTAGCAGGGGTTACACATGGATTTCTAAAGAGCTTGGGAGACACACACACAGCTTCTCGCAGCCCTGGAATTAGGCAGGCTGTCTAGCACAACAAGGCCAATGGATAGACACAGCCTGAGAATGAGGGGGGGGCATCCCATAATATGAGATCATAGCCTTCAAGGCAGACACTTTGTCTAACACAACAAGGACACACAGCCTGGGAACCAAAGAAGTATGTACCATACTGTCCCATAACACAAGATAAGTGACACCAGCAACAACACCTCAAAGAGCAGGGGCACCTAAGTCCTGGTTTTGGGGGAACAGGCCAAATTAGGACAAGACCCAGAAGGCTACGTGGACATGTGATCACAGGGAGACAACCAACCAGAGATAGCTACGGATGAAAAGCAATCATGAGTCATGTAAGGGGGAAGGAGAATACAAAAGCAGAAACTTGAGATTAACAAAGGACCCTTTTGTCCCATCCCTCCCTTTGTCCCATCTCTCCCTGTCCCTCCCTGTTTTGCTCCCTGAGAGGGGTGCCCACCCCATCCCTATCCCTGTCACCCAGGAAGGGTAACTGAGGCCACCATGGACTGAGGGCATACCAGTGGCCTGTCTCATGCACCCCACTGGAGGGGGGCTGTGGGTCTCGGTATTCCACTTCCAGACTGCTAACACTCAAGAGCGAGAGCCTCAGAGTGGAGCCTGCATCCTGACCAGATGTACTTTGACTCTGATGAGAGCCCTAGGATTGGTGGATATAGATTTGTTTGATTGTTTGTATTGTTGCTTTTTTGTTCTTACTCTTTATCAATAAATTCACCTGTTATCAACTGGCAGGTGTTGTGGTTGACCGGAGGGCTGTGCTTGTGCTTGCCCAGAACAAAGGTATAGGGGCTGGTTCCAAATCCAGTGTCAACACAGGGGCCCAGAAAGCTGGTGTGAGAAGCACCACCACCATGTCATCGTCATTCTCCCCATTTAGGCCTGGCCCCATCTCCTTGTGCATGCCCATCCCCAACTGGAGCCTGGAGGAGGTTAACGATCTTGTGGTGCTCTGGGGTGATGCAGAGGTGGAGAGGCAGTTCATGCAGAGTGGGCGCTTGAACACCCATATTTATGAGGCCCTGTTGGGTGGCATTCAGGAGCAAGGGCACTCCTAGATGATGTGGCAGTGTTGCATAAATGTCAAGGCCTTCCAGGTGGCTGTGACCACATCCACAGTGGGTGGCTGTGACTGACCATAATCATTGGTCCAGATGTGCTCGCAAGACCATACCCTTCATGTGGAAGCTGACCGGGATTTTGGCGCCCCAGGAACCAGGCCATACCTGTGCAATGATCATCAGCAGGAGCAGCCTGCACCAGCCCCTACTTCACTCCATCCTGACCTCAGCCCCCCAAAGGGCTCTCAGAGCATGTTCTCAAGGGAATACACCTCATGTCATATGTTAATTCTCAGTGATGACCTCTTCCAAGAGTGGATAGGTGAGGAACACTTAAATTAATCATTGTCCCACTAAAACAGTTTGGGCTATCAGATAAAGATATATCAAAATTACATTCATATCAAACACTGCAATGCATATACACATAAGAATGTACAGCTGAACACAGCTTAACACTACCTATGTTGTATCAGTAAAACAATGCAAGAAATTATGCAAGACACCCTATAAACCTCTCAGGTTTGTGACAAAGGCTCTCCAGAGAGAAGCTGTTAGAAATCATCCTGACTGGTGGAGTTGAAATATGGCTAGTTGTACAGAGACATCAGAGACAGTAATGTGGGTAGTGTGGAAGTACTGCAAATATCAAACCTGACATACCTACAGCATGCCTGGCATGCACTACACAGGGCCCCAGCTCCAAGAAATCTCAGCTCACAAACAGATTGGATTCTAGATACAGAGGAAGTTGTTTCTCCAATATATGCACAATTGCTCACAATCCCTGGCCTCAGGCCATTGCCACTCAGTCATGCAATGTGTATCACCCTGACCCTTCTTGCATTCAGATGCCTCCACCATTCTCCTACTCATGCTCATGGGAATAGATAGTCCCAATGTCCAAAGAGTGGTCCAAATCCAGAGGAGACGTCACCACAGGAATCTTCGTGTTATGGAACCACTCTGTCCCAGGATTCAGCTTGTACCTTAGTACTCAAGAGTGCAGTCCCAACCAACATCTTTGGTCAGAAGCAGCAAATCTCCATTCCTGAAGACAGGAAGAAAAGTGGGCATGTCTTTTGGAATCAGGAATGGCATCTCTGGCACTATCTGTGGGGAAGGTTGTTCCAGAAGATTCTTTCCTGGGGCCAACCAGAGAGATGATCCCTCAGTGCTGACCCTTTACTATAGAGGGGCACAGATAGGGCCGAAGCAGAAGGCTCACCACATGGCTGTCAGAACCCTGCCTCAGTGCCAGCAAGCAGCTCTGTGCAGATGTGGAAGTTTACCCTCTTGGCCACAGGAGGGACCAGCTCATACACTTTACCAGCAGCCCCAACACTAGGCTTTCCTCCTGTGTGTGGGCAGGACTGTGGTGGTCACACACCTTCCTTGCATGGAAGGGCAATTGGCAGCAGCCTGAATTCCAGATTGCCACATAAAAGACATCAACTGCTCAGTTGGGTGTTGCATGATCTATAGATCCCTCCTGAACACATCAGCTTTCTGCTTGTGAAAAACTGAAGGAAACTGCTTCTATAATTGGATGCCTAAAACTTTTGGGGGAAGGGGACTTCCTGATACCCAAGGAAGACATAAAACCCTCTCTGGGGTAAAGGGGTTTCTTCATGACTACTGATCATTGGTTTCCTGTTTCTGTAACAGGGCACTAGCCACGGGCCCTGTTGCAGTCTGGAGAGTCCCACTGGACCCGGTGACATGGAAGAACTTACCAAGGGACGCAAGGCAGATAGAGTGCTGGTGAGCACCACGCTGATGGTGTCTGGGCTGAACATGTTGGCCCGTCCACCTGGTGCAGGGTGAAGCTGGAACATGGGACTCTGGAAATGTCTCCTATTGGCCAGAAGGAGTCTGGCTGGAAGTTAAAGCAGAGATGACTGAAAATAGGATTCCCTGAAGAGGGGAAATACAAGAGGGATGCAACTTGTGTGAGCCATGCAGAGGCACAGAAATAACCGTAGGAACTGGACTGACAGAAAAGAGAGAACGTGAAGCAGAGCAGGGTGTTGAAGACCTGCAATCACCCACTATTGAGGAAGCTCTTAAAGCCACAGGGAAAGGAAAGGCCACCTGGACTGTTAAGGTGACAAATTAAAGGGGTTTATGCCCTGGGATAGGGGGACTTGAACGGTAGATATGGACTGGCAACTAATGGACTTTGGGTCCATTAAACTTAAATAAGAAACCAGCTCTCATGGGACATGATGACTTAATGAACTTAATTAATTGTGGCTGGTAAGTTGGTCTGCTGATCACATTGATAGAAAATTCATTAATGGGATTCCGACAGGCTTTTTAGCCAAGCATTTAGGGAGCAGTTACAATACAAAATGGATTGATAGGATATAAAATGTGATACACAGAAAATTAATATAATTGGAGGATGGGGCATTCCTAATTGATATAGCTTAGGTCAGAATTGATGGAGGGTGTCAAAAGGAAGTGCAAACTTCAATCAACTGAAGTAAGAATAAACTGGGTGATTATTAAGAAGATAACTGTTTGGGTACTAGACTTCAATCCTCTGTGCATGGGAGGACAAGACCTTGAGGAGGGTCACATGGCAATGCCTGCAGAGGTGTGGTAATGGCAGGGTGTAGTGGAGGTGGAGCCCTGTGAAGAAAATCACAAGCCACCCTAGTCACAGAAGTAAGCAAACACCTTTCCTCTCCTTATTTCTCCTTCTTCCTTTAACATCAAGGCATGGCAGAACAGCATGTAAGGGAGGCACTTTAAAGTGAAGGAGAATGGCAGCTGATCAGGAACCTTCAGGCACAATTCTCACACAGTTTCCAAATTATATTTTTTACTCAATCTATGTGGTGGACACCTGTGCATCTCTTGAGCTTCATTTTTAGTGCCTCAGTTCTAAACAGTCAGTGTGGCCCTTTCCTCATCTTCTAATCCTTCAGAAAAAAATAAAGAAAAGAATTCAACATTATATAGTTATGTTGTGCAGGAAAGGCAGGAAAATCCTATTGACTTTTGTGAGATTGGATTTCAATGTATTACCAGTTAGCAGGAGATATCACAATGCATTTTCAGAGTGCCTATAGCTCGCTCCGTGATGGATCTGGTGAGTCTATGAGTGTTGTTGTGATGCTTTGCTACATTGTGGAATGGAGCAGCAGAAGTACCAGGACTGGAGAAGGTAGCCAGAGGTTCCTGGGAAAAAGGGGGAAAAAGGTACTGCTCCCCCTGCCCTCTTGCTCCTGTTGCAACAGCTGGAATCTTTGGGTTCTCACTCCCTTCTCCAACTTTGACTTCCTGCTCTGGTCCTGGGAATGGGGAGCGGGAGCAGGCTGGGAGACACAAGCTGCATACATAGAGGGGGCAGGATACCTAGGAAAGGCGCAAGATGCAGGGGGCAGGATGCCTGTGTGTGTGGTGGGAGAGGGAGTTGGGCTGCTCATACTGTGTGTGAAACGCGGGAGCCAGGCCGCTTGCCCTGCAGGTGAAAACATTGTTGGGAGGGGAAGGGGATGCTGTGCGAGTGACTGGGGTGGGGGGAGGGAAGCTGGGCTGCCTGTGGTCCTGTGGTGCTCGTGGCACACCAGCTGCCTGCACAGCATGCACGACTAGGAGGGGAGGTGGGAGCCAGGATGCTTGCTCCCCTGCATGCATGGCCAAAAAGAAAGTTCAGCTGCCTGCGCAGCATGCATGGTTCACAGGGCAGGGGAGGGGTGAGCTGTCATCATGGCATGGCTCACATGGCCAGGGAGGGCAGATCTGGCCTGCCTATGTGGCATACATGGCAGGAAGGCGGGGCATGCTAGGCTGCTCATGCTGCAGGGAAGAGCCTGGGGGATGGGCCCCTAGTCTGTAGCCTGCACTTTGTGTGGCCCCCAGGACTGGGACCCATATGATATGTGGCCCCCAGTTGTCCAGAGGCTGGGCAGCCCTGGGTTAACATTACACTTCTCACAGGGGCCTTATGGAATTACAGTTTATGGAATTAAAGCACTTTGAGATGATCAGATGTAAAGTGCTGTAGTTATGCTGGCAGTATTATTCCTAGTTCTTAAAAATTAATGCAGAAAACGGTTAAGGATACATGCAAATGCTTTTTAATAATAAAACTCAACTTGTTGCCAGTGACTAATGGCAGATAAAAAGAAAATGTTCCATTAAACTCAAGTAAACAAGCAATTCAGTTCAGGTTCATTTGTGGATTTTATTATACACTTGAAAAGTCTGGCAATTTTGAAAAATCAAAGTGTAGACAGAGCAAACAAGCCCTTCTGTTCAGAAGCCTTTCTTTTAGAAAATATATCCTTTTCTCAAAACTATATGTTATGCCAAAGTTCTGTGCTCGGAGATCCTTACAAAACTGTTTTTCAGGAAGACCAGGTTAAAAAAACTACCCCTCTTCTATTTGGAGATGAAATGGAGTTTAATAGCCTACAGTCTTATTTGAATATTCATGATAATGTGCATTTTTCCATTTAGAAAACAACTGTGTAGTAAGCAGGTGCATTGATTAACTCCAAACGCAGTTGTTATAGAAAACTAATTTACACTGATTCTTGACGACATAAAGGAAATTACCAAGTCCATTATGGAAATTAAAAGTCCACCATATGGTTTTCTCTACCTGCCTTAGACTTAAAACTAACCCAGTGTATTTTCTACAACCACAGTGCCATCCAAAGACATATCAAATATGAAAAGCTCCAATATAAGCTCATAATGATTTTGATATTCATAAAAACTATAAATATCACCCTAGAGCTGTATACCCAACCAAGTGTGATATAATGGAAGTGAGGAAGGAGGGTGAAGATGTGAAGAATTGAAGAAGGTATTGGATATCTCATAGCCAGGTACTAATCCTATTCCTAATCAGATGCGAACTCATAGTTCCACTGATGTAAAATGTTAGTGCTATCTGAGCATTTGAATGCTGGAATTACAGAGGTAAGTTAAGCAGAGCTTCTCTCTGTAATACTCATCCAGAAACATTTTCAGAGCTGCCCATCCAAAATATCTGAAAGCAGGTTAACTAAGTAGGGCCACAAAATGTTTAACATACATGTGGTTGGAAGAAGAGTTTTGCCAGGGGTTCCACGATAACTTTGGCCAGCTCCTTCAGCACTCTTGGATGAAGTTCATCCGGTGCTGCTGGCTTATATATATCTATTTTTTTTTAATTGATCACACACCAATTCTATGGCAATAGTAAGAAGACAGTCATTGTATAGTCCTCTTTGGGGTCTGCCCTGAGCTTCCATTGTTTATAGAAGCCTCTTTCTTCTTTCTTAAGAGGCCTGTGATTTCCTTGCTTAGCCAAGAGGGCTTCTCAGACCTTCTGTTTCCTTTTCTCCCCATGGGAATGGGCTTCCTTTGTGCTTCAAGGATCGTGTCCTTAAGGAACGACCACTATTCATGCACACCTTTTGCCTTTGGCTCCTTACTTCCCTTACTAGTGATCTGAGCTTGTTGAAATTTGCATTTTTGAAGTCCAAGACTTTAACCCTAACATCAGATTTATCTGCCTTGTGACAGACAGTGAACATGATGGTTTCATGGTCACTGTCGCCCAGACTGCTCTCTGTTTAAGTCGGTCAGGACCAAGTCTAGTAGAGCGTTGCCTCTGGCTGGCCCATGCACCTCCTGAGTCAGGAAGAGTTCCTCAATGCAGGTTAGGAAGGAATGAGACCAATCCGACCTAGCTTAGTGTTCCTCCCAGGAGATGTCTGGGTAATTGAAGTCGCCCATGACGACCATATCTCATGCATGCATGGCCTCTGTCAGTTCTCAGGTGAACTCTAGATTGAGTTCCTTCCCCTGGTTTGGTGTTCTGTAGTATACACCTACAGTTAAGTCTCCCTCACCATGTCCCTCTTGCAGCTTGACCCAGAGAGTTTCAAGCTGTTCTTCTTTGGAGCTGATGTTGGCCTGCTGTTTCACATAGAGAGCAACACCTCCACCTTTCTTCCCTACCCAGTCCCTGCTATGCAGGGTGTAGCCCTCTATGGCTGTCTGAGCAAGGACCCCATGGCCAGAAACCCAAAGAGGAGCTGCTGGGACCAGGCAGAGGTGGGAAATCGCTCTCAGCTGTGGTGACGCCTCGCCATACCTGTAGACTGCCCAGCACCACTGAAATCTCCACCCAGACAGAGCCCCTGGCCCTGGACTGTGGGGACTGCGGGAACTGCCTGGCATGGCTTGCAGCTGGGCATGGGGGCACCCCCACTTGTGGGGTGCGCTCCCTACTGAAGTCTCTGGAGGGTTGGGTGCAGGAACTTGAGGAGGATGAAAGCCAGCTATGCACCATCAGGGCCCACAAAGACTTCATCAACAACTACTGCCAGGCCCTTTTCCAGAGGAAGGAAGAAGAGAAGGACACAGAGTTGGTGGCCACCAACAAGGCTAACCACAAAGACCCACCTGGAGCTACCTGGATGACAGTCACCTAATGCTCCAGGAAATGCAGGGTCAAGGCTGCCTCTCCCCTAGCACTGCACAACAGGTATGCTCCCCTCCCCATGCATGAGGAGGCTCCGATGATGATACTGGAGGAGGAGGAAGGTAAGCAGTGAACAGCTTCCCCCCCCAGGGGAGGTGCAAGGTGGTGGTGGTGGGGGACTACCTCCTGCATGGCACTGAGCAACCCACCTGCTATCTGGACTCCCTAGCCTGAGAGGTCTGCTGCCTCCCTGGGGCTTGCATCCAAGATTTTGTGGAGAGGATCCCTGGGCTCATCTGGCCCACTGACTACTACCCCATGCTCCTCATCCACGTGGGAACAAATGATACAGCCAGGAGTAATCTGGACTGGGTCTTGAGTGACTACAGTGCTCTAGGGGCTGGCATCTAGGGATAGGGAGCTCAGGTAGTCTTTTTTTCTGTGCTCTCAGTTGCAGGCCATGGTCCCAGGAAAGAAGGATTCGTCAAGGAAGTCAACTGACAACTTCAATGGTGATGTCCCTGGGAGGGCTTCAGTTTCCTCAAGCATAGCATGCACTTCAGGGAGAGAGGACTCCCAAGGAGAGATGGCATCTAACTCACATGGAGAGGTAAGTTCCTGTTCTCAGGCAGGATGGCCAGTCTTCTAGATAGGAAACCAATGTACAAGAAAGCTCCATATACAGGGACACTAGGAGAACCACTCTTGCAGGAGCTGATGGAACAGTTCTCCTTCAGCATGACAGGGAGCCAATGGTCTCAGTAGGAGGACTCAGGTGCCTGTACACTAATGCCAGGAGCATGGGGAACAAGCAGCAGGAACTAGCCCTCCTGGGTGCCTTCTGCATGTCCCTCTGTGCAAACTCGTGTGCAAACTGCTGTGCTCAAGTAGAGCCGCACCTGTTTGCTTGCTCTGTTTGTGCAGCTCCGGTCATGGGGTTCCCTGGAGGCCTCAGCTAAGTAGAGACCTGGGTGGGGCGTTCCCCTCCCAGGCTCTACTGGGCCAGTACATCCCACCAGGCATGGCCCCATATGCTTACATGCATGCACACACTCGCTCTGTCACACAGCACCCTCCAAGCACCTCCTGCACTCACCCACCCTCTCCTGGCCCCAGTACACTTACCTCCTGGCTCTATGCTGCGGGCGTTAGTGGGGGTCCAGTCTGGATCTTTGGCTCCCAGGGGAACAGCAGGCATTAACCCATGCATCTCCTCTGGGAGCAGGCCCAAACTGAAAGTAACTTTCACTTGGGCCTAGTTTAAAAAGTGCAGGGACTTCCTGTGGAGTCTTGTGGGATCCCACAAGAGCTCACAACACCAAGCAGGACACCTGGGGACTACTGCCAGGCCCCTTCCTGTGGGCCTCAGCTAAGTAGGGACCCACGTGGGGGGCATTCCCCTCCTGGGCTCCACTCAGCTGGTGCATCCCGCCTGGCATGGCCCTACATGCTCACATGCATGTACACATGCTCACTCTCTCATACAGAATGATACTGAAATCATGTGAATCTCTCTCTCTCAATGAATCCCAGTGAAGTCCAAAACAGGTAGATCAACTCAACTCATGGAGAGATGTGAACATCTAGGTTTAGGAAAGTATTTCTATAAGAAGTTCTCTAGAACAAAACATAAACAAAATCCCATAGCTTCAAGAACTGGGCGTGAAAGAATTTAAAAATTGAATTTGCTTAGTTATAGTTATGCTTTTAGTTTACCTTTTCCATTTCTCCTTAAATAGCAACAACGAAATGGTTGGTTTGCCATTTTATGGCATCTTAAATTGGGAGCACATGAAGCATGGAAGTCAGAGAGTCTATAGATGGCAAAGGAGGCTGATCCAGGATCCACATGTTCGATTGCAGGCACGTTGGATAGTTCCAGGAGGAAGGAATGGATCCTAGTCATGTTTGATCATGGCTCTTTCCTTTTTTCTCTCTCATCTATCTGCTTTCACAATGAGGAAAGTTTGCTTAGAATGAGTGATGCCTTGTCATACAATGTGATGCCATTGGTTTTTCCAGGTACACTTTTATAGCTGGTTTGCCATTTTTGGTCCTTAAATTAGGTGCACAGCACCTTTTCCATTTGTTCCACAATTAATACATTCATCACAGCACAAAAGTATCAAGTAGGGGGGTCCCTATGTTTAAGTATCTGATGGAATAGGTATGGGCTTAAGCACATGGGGTGCCTGTACACAAGCATGGAGGCTGCTCCAATGCGCTGTAATTACAGTGCATCAGAGCAGACTCTCTTGAGTCTGGTGGAGCATGGCAGTTACCAGGCTCCAGCAGCCTCCCACGTCTCATGTATCAGTGTCCCCATGCTTCAAAATGGTGGCAGGGGCTCTTAAACTGAAGCTTGTAGAATGAGCTTTAGCTCAAGTGTCCCCATTGCCATTTTGAATTGTGGGGATACTGCTACATGAGACATTGTGGCACTTTAATTTTAGTGGCTCCTGGAGCTGCTCTAATTAAGAAGCTGCTTCCCACCCCCTCCCCAGAACACGTGTAAAATGCCTATGCTTACCTGCTTTTTTAGATCTGGGACCTCTGCCCGCAATACAAAGACCCTCCACAGAAATGTAGCTGAAACATAAAGAGTGAAAGGAAATGGAATAATTTTTCCCTTTATTAGGTTGAGAGGAAGTGTTGAAAAAATAAGTGAATTTCGTGGGACAGAGCAACTAGTGTAACATTTATAATAATGGTATGAATATTTACTGTAAATTATAACATTTACTGCCTTTGCTCGGTAACATCCCATTAACATCCATCCTGTACATTTGACAACCTCACTTTATTCCCTAATGTAAGAAAATTACTTCTACTGTCAACAATTTCTTTCATCTCTAATAAAATAGTGACTAAAGCTATCAAAATACAACTGAATTAACAACAGTACTATTTGTGATGTGTATATGATTCACTTTAAATACTTATTCATGATGTGTTGCCCAAATCCAAACCCACATACATCACAGAACATTTTCCTTTATGTGCTTTAAATTGTTTAATATAATATTAAATGGCTTTCTTCTCTTTTTTTAATTTCTTTCAGGAACCTCACCTTATAATTTCCCTTTTACAGGGATCATGTTGACTTCTGTTAAATTTCCTCCTGCATATATTTCTATTGCTAAACTCATATTTTTGCCCTCTAACCGGAACACCTAGAAAAATCAATAAGATTTGGGAAACCACTTTGAAACTTTTGTATTCAAGTCATCAGATCCCAGTGGTGTTAAATGAACTCCTTTCAATAATACATTGCTGGAGAAGCTGATTTACTTTTATCATGCTATTAAAAAAAAAAAAAAAAATTAAACTCCTGGGCTTCATTTTGCAGAGCTGACTAACAGTTCCCCAGGCTGCTGGGCAGATGCTCTGCAGTATTAAGAAGAACCCCTTCCCTCTAAAACCAGTGGAGGTTCTTTCTCAGCAGTTAGGTACAGAAAAAGAGGCTGAAAAGAAAATTTAAAAATACCTGCCAGAAAAAAACGAGAATGGATTTTTAACTACTGCCCTGATTGCTAGGTTGAGAGACATCTTTCTCTATCTCCACAAGGAATAATAGATTGCAAGGCTTAGCCTGTTCACTAAATGTGGTAGATATATTGCACATTACAGTACCAGGAGATTAAATGGAAATATTACAAATAATTGTCTCATTAGGCACCCTATTGGAATTACATTTAAGATTTCCTTACCTTGGCAAATGACACAGAGGGAACCTAACCCAGATGAGTAAAATTAGGGGAAATTTTCCAGTGACATGCATGGATGCCAGATCAGGCCCATATAGAACAACAAATTGATATGCCATATCAAAGCAAAATTTTAAGTTATAAGAATGTACACACTAGCGCTAGATGAAGCTTTAGGTGGTAATTCGATTCAGAGGAGATTCAGTCCGATTCAGTGGCCAAATCTCTGAATCTGAAATGAATCAGGGGACCAATAAAAAGGTCCAAATTGATACAAAGAAAAGATTTGGAGACCTTTCATGATTTGGGCAGTTCCCAGTGGCTGCAGCACGGAGCTGCAGCCAGACTCCAAACTGGTAAGTACTAGGGGTGGAGGAGGGGAGCTGGGGGAGAGGACCATGGGAGGATCCCTGCCAGCTCCCCTGAACCCCCTTCTTCTCCCCC
>NW_005842113.1:1033378-1035150 GCF_000455745.1 Alligator sinensis | reverse complement strand
TGGGGCTTTGTGGGGCTTATACAGAGCCCCCAACATGGTGGAGGGCAGCAGCGGGTAGCGGGGATGGCCCACCGCCAGCAGGAAAAAAAGGTTTTGTCCAGTTTTTTTTCTTAAAGCGCCGGAGCTGCAATGGGCAGGGCAGCCATGGGGGGGCGGGTTGGGGAAGTGGGGGCGGGCCCAGAGCCCCCCACATGTCATGGGGCAGTGGGGGGCTTTTTTTTTTCCAAAAAGCCGGGAGCTGGGGCAGGTGGGACAGCCATTGCAGGGCTTGGGGGGATGGGCCTGGCTGATTCTGAGATTTGGCAGTGGCTGAATCTCTGAATCAGATTCAACTGAATTGATTTGGGGCACTGATTCAAATCACTGAATCGAATCACTGTCTCCTGAATCAGCCGAATCCAAATCTGAAGCGAATACTAGCCGCTTCGCACAGGCTTAGTACACACAGTCCATATACAGTAGTATATTACACATGCATGAGCCTGAATTGAAGATACCTTGTTTATCCCACATATATTAAACACATAGGGCTAATTTTTAATTTATTTGGTATAAATCAGCATAGCGGCATTGATTTAAAAAGAACTGCACGGGTTCATATTAGCTGAGGATCTTGCCCATACAAGTGTGTCTATCTAGGTTTTCATTAGGTTCCCCATCACCATGATATCGGAGCACCTGCCATGAGAAGTAAATACACAATTATCTCTCTCCAGAACTTCTGTCCAGTGAAAAGGCATTTTTATTGCTACCATCTGTGTCCTCGCTTCAAATCAGTCATCAAATTATGGTTTTGAAAGGGGAAGAAAGAAAGAAAGCAAGAAAGTAAGTAACTGAAGTTTCATCTGACATGGAAATTAGAAGATTAATTAATAATTTTTCTCATGGGACAGCAATGTGTGAAATTTTCAAACGCCATAAAAAACTTCCATGCATCACTCCCATTTTTATATTTATGCTGCTCTTCTATTTCTCAAGCAGGAGCCTATAAATGTATTTATCACTAGACAGATTCAGGGTAGGTTGATTGGGGTCAAATTCAGCTTTCAGCAGCATTTTTTGAGCAGTCCCAAGAATCCTCCTGAGGTCTCAGTGGTACAGAAGAATAGATAAAACAGGGGACTTCAGCGAACAGTTAATTGGATTACACTTTGGCTTCAATTTATAAGCTCCAACAAAAAATAGAGAAATGTAAATGCCATAGAAGTTTGTAACCTTTAAAATATAAGCATGCTGAAAAAGAAGAGTACCCATCCAACATCCCTCATCAGTTTGGTTATACTTCAGTGATTTCATTAAAAGGAAGTGTAGTCCTAAGGCTTCTTGACCTTGAGAGAGAGGTGAGAAAATTAAATGCTCTGTTTGAGCAGTGCTAGGAGCTAGATCCAAAAACTGACTTTAGCACTACAGTACAGAGCAGTACCACCTGGAATTGAATGGAATACAGATCTCTGAATTGGGTGCCCTATCCAATCCATAGGGAGAGTTAGATGCTTTAGCATGGGATTTATAAAAGCCCATATGCTGAGCTGGAAGCTGCTTAAAGGTAGGATGTAGACCAAGAAGCTGCCTAGAATCATCTAGAGAAAACAATGCTGAGGATGTATACGCTTTAAACTTTGTCCCTTTCTGGAACTTACTAAAGGGTGTTGAAAGTGAGAAGTGACTTTGTCCTGATAGGAGTAACAAGACCCGCACCCTCACCTGAAGGTGGGTACATATACCCTTTCTTTCAAAAATGTATCAGGGGTCACACTCTTCTTTCAAAATTT
>NW_005842113.1:1024659-1033347 GCF_000455745.1 Alligator sinensis | reverse complement strand
GAAAGAGGTCTATTTTATATCATAACTCTGTGTTTAAAGCACTCACCCAGGATCAGGTTTAGTTTCCTTTCCTGTGGCCACGTCTACATGCAATGAATGCAACTGAATAAACTCTGGTGCATATCGTGCTGGAGTTTATTGCTCCCAGATGCCATGTTTATACATGTGCCTGGGACCATACCACATTGAGCCAGGCTGGAGCAGCCCCAGCTGGCAAGAAGCCTTTGGCGGGGTGTGGGGGCTCAGCCTGCCAGACTGAGATTGCTCTGACCCCACCACACATGCTGCAGAAGGGCTGGGTGAGGCAAGAGGGTGCTTCAGTGCAGGGGCTACCTGGTAGGCAGCCCCTGCACTGAAGCACCTTCATACGCCAGCCAGCCCCGATTACCATCTACACATGCATTTCAGTGCATGTAATTACTCTGCTGTAGGATAGTACTTTTCCCAGACAATACTATCTTACAGCAGAATTAACTAATTTACTGCATCCTAATACGGGCACATGTGTAGATGCTGAGCTAAATAGGCATTTCCGCAGTATACATCTCATGTACATGCACATATTTTTGTTTGTGTATATTTATGTTTGAGCATATTTAAAACCACATCTTCCACTTCCATAGAGTGCCCTGCCCAACAGCCTGTAGACTATTCTAGGTAAGGTGACTCTCCACACTTCCTGTTCAAGATATTACACTATGTAGCAGTGTTCCAAGATTCATTGGAACAGAAAGAGACGGCCTCTTGATTATGTAGCTTACTCCTGAGGACACCCACTTGGGAGAGGGAATCTGAGGTTACATTGGATACTTCGATAGCTGTTCATTTATTTATTTTCAATTATATGATCCTTGGATCAAGGTCAGAAGCCCATGACTTTTGTGCACAGTTGAATGCCCTAGCTAGACTAGAGAGTCATCTTGACGTTCATACCCGTTGTTTCTGACCTAATGCCTCTTGAATTGTCTTTTGCACAGTAGAACAGCTTCAGCAGTAGGAGTAGAATTTGCTACCTCCCCAAGCAGTGCTCTACTGGGAGGTCAGAGAAGTAGTTTTGAAAGTCCTATAGAAATAGGAAATTCATCTGTGTTGGGGTGAGTGTTCTACACTGAACTACTACATAAATAGACAACAGTACTGGCATCAGTACCAGCTCATTTTGAAAAGAACTAGCATTGAATTTTGTGTAGAGCCTTGTCTGTGTATTCTGAGGAGACCTATAGAACCAAGCCCTTCAGGAGAGGTAGGGAGAGAAACGCTTGCATACAGATCCTGATTGAGCTTAGCTGTGAGATAGGAGCTAGGGCCCTGCTGAGCATTATGAAAATGGAGGGTTGTTTTAGGCCCAGGCAGAAATTTAGGCACCTGAGGAACTGCAGCATTGAAAACTGAATTGCCTACAGAGTTTAGTTTTACAATCATAGGTCTAATTCTGCCAAAATCCAACTTTAGATGCTTATATAATCTTCTGGATGTAGGCCTAAACCCAAAAGAAGTTGAACATCTCTCTTTGGACCCAAGTAATGGGTTCATTCTTGCATCCAGTTTTCATATGAGTATTTTTACTCCATTAAGTTGAATAGTTTTATAATATGATATCTCCTTCACAATCCCACATTGTGCTGAAGGTACACACAGGATGACAGTGATTAGTCTGGGTCAGCCAATCAGGGCTGCCTTGTGTATTGCTGCCATTCTACTTAAGGCAGAATGAGGGAGCATACAGAGCATTCTCAGATGTGTCCACAGGGGGCCCCTGGCTGCACAATATCAGCACTGCAAGTTCTCTGTTCCTCAAGGGCTTAGCACTCTGATGTCTCTTTGCACATATCAGGGTAAACTTTTAGACCAGGAGAACAAACCTAGAAATATTCTCCCAGATCATTTGACCATGTGTATGTAGCCTAAAATTAATTTTGAAATCCCTAGAGATTTGTAGCCATTGTTTAGGCTTTGCAAAAATGATGTGGAGTTTTCTATGAGATTTGAAACCATGTTTTGAAAACAAGGAATATAAAACCATCTAAAAATGCATTCCAAATCACCCTTAAAAACACATGGCACATAACATATTCTAACATAAAATTCAAATTTGGTAGAAGGCATGACAATACTATGGTAGAAAATTGAAGCTCTACTTGGATAAATTGATGAAGTATATGGAAGTCCTTCAATATTTTTATCAGTCAGTGAACTTTTCAAATTTCTTTCAATAGTAACATGACCTTTTTCAACAATAGTTTGGTTATCTTTGAGTTTTTATATAGTGATTCAGTAGGTACTGTTTAACACTCTAGGGCACTTTCTTATGTAATTCAAAACCTTTTTATAAACCCATACTTAGTTTACTAAATACATTATTTTAAAATACTGACACTTCTTCAGGCAGAATATATTTCCACTTGGACCCAGGACTTTCCTGTTGGTTTAAAGTATCAGCTATAAAACCTACTTAAAAGCCATTAAAAATCATTAATGCTGTTCTAAATACAAGCAGTATATACTACCTATGCAGCATTTTTACACTCTGCATAATGTATTAAATCTACAAAGGTTGGTTGCAAGTCAAATACTTCTAAATTTAGAAAGTGCCAGTATTATGGGTACCCACACAACTTCAGTTCAACCTGTTTGTGTGTATGCATCATGACACAATTTTTATAACATGACCGCACTCTATTTTTCCATAGAAACCCCGCAATATTCTGTGAATAGGAATTTACTAGATAGTTATTTTTATTGTCTTCTTTCACTGAGTGACTCTATGCCTTATTTAACATCTGTTACTCAAACCTGCACTAAATATAACATTATTAAGTTCCTCCTGAGTGTTTTATGTTGATCTCATCATAGGATCCAAATTCTTCACAGACATTCATGAATTGAATTCATCACACTGGGTTTACCTAATTTTGGGAGATTAGGTGGCATTATTATTCTTAGATTACACCCAGAGAATTGAGGATCAGGAGAGTGCTTAAGGCCAAAACTGTTACTCATTTTGACTGCCTAGCTTCAAGCTTTGGGTGCTTCATTTTTCATTCTTCATGGAATGAATCAGGAATCACTTACTGTATCATAATGCATATACCCAAAGGGTCTGAATTAAGATCTCACAGATTAATTCTGAGATTTCCTAATATCTGAGTTCTTGACTCAAACCTATTAATTTTACAAACACCATTAAGTATCCTGGGGCAGTTGTTAAAAATGAAGTCAGAGCAAGCGTACCATTGGACTGCTTCAGGAACATGTACCAAGGTAGATCCAACAGATCCATGAGAACGTTAGTTGAAGAGGAAAAACTTCTAGGATTTGTAGGAATGTAATTACAGTGTATCGGAGCTGACTTGATAAATTGAGTCTGCTGGATCATGCTAATTAGAGCTCTCCAGCAGCCTCCACATCTTGTGTATCAGTATCCCTGGGGTTCAAAATGGTGGTGGGGACACTTTAATTAAAGCTTGTTTGATGAGCACAGGGGTGGGGGCACTGATACATGAGACACTGTTGTGCTCTAATTAAAGTGGCTCTCTGAGCCACTTTAGTTAAAGTGCCCTCCCTACCACTGGAGCATGTGTGATAATGGTCATAATGATTGGCTTAGGATAGATAGGCATAGCTGAGAATTTTTAGTACTCTAAGCAGCATTTGATAATCTGAGATGCATTCACTTAAAACTTGGACAAAATTGGGTGGCTTATCAGAAGGTTGGAAAAGACACATCCTTGACACTAGGGCAACTGTTTTACTCTGAAGTAGGGAGGCTCTTGAGATCTCTAATGACATGGAAGGAAGATTTTTTTTAATAAGACCAGAGATCAAGCAGGGGAAATTTACGCCATGTGGACAGCACAGTACAGGCTGTTACTGTGCTGCAGGGGCATGTGTAGATGTGCTCACTAAGATGCACTGGCCATGTACTTTTGACTGCCTCCGCTGTTCTCTGATTAATGAGAAATATCTTATTCTAATGGATTTGTTACACCTTACACTTTGAGCAGCACAAATGTTGATCAGTGTTAGTGCTATCTCAAGTTTGGAAGAGTCACACTTCAGACCAGCAGGGGCCTGGAAGACTGAAATAAAAGAATCCCACTTCCCTCCCCCCATTCTGGGCTTCCACTCTGCTACCAGGGTTCCCCAGTTCGCCCCCCACCATTGGGGCTCCCCCCCCCGCCGTGTTCCTGGGGTTCCCCTTGCCTCCTGCCTCCCCTCTGTGCCCAGAGCATTACTTACTTGTGAGTGCCTGTACTTTTCCAAAGGAACAAGCAGGGAAAGATTAACTTGCCTATCTAGCTGCCACTGCTGCTGGGCTGCTGCTATTCTGGCCCAGAGAGCAGCAGTGGCGGCAGCGGTCAGGCAGGTGAATTAACCCTTGCTTGCCCATTTTCCTGGGACAGACAGCATGTGCCGCCACAAGTAAGAGGGGGAAAGGTACAGGGGGGCAGTGAATGGGGATAAGGGGTACTGGGGGGTAGTGGGTCTGATTTGGGCTAGCAGAGGACAGGGGAAGGTGGGGTCTTCACACTAAGGTGTAGCCTAGACTGGCTTCGCCTCAGCATAACATGAGCTGGGTGGCATGCATCAAAGATAATCCTGCCCTGGGGATGCATAACTTTAAGCCACATAATGAGTGCTTAAAGCTATCTTCAGGTATTAATATGCAGGCAATCCAGGGATTAAGAGTTCCAGAAGTGGCCCAAATTTACCATGTAATAATAATACTCCAAGTTTCTGAGCAGTTTCCAGTAACTGTCATTCTTTTATAGTGGTTTGCCAGAATTTTTTTTTAAATCCTTCTCTTTTAAATTTGGCCTTGTCCCCACAAAAAAAAATCACAGCTATTATTATTAGTCCACTGAATTCTATTATGAATTTCCCATTGACTTCAATAGAGCAGGATTGAGCCCTGGATAAGAAAGCATGAGAACAGGAATGTATACCTAGTTTTGCCATAGAGTGAACTTTTTGACCTTGAGTAAGGCATTTAACCTCCCAGCCCCACCTACCAGGAGGCCAGATAAATCCATTATTGTTTGTGAGACATTCTGATAACTTGATATGTTTTCCATAACAGCCAATAACAAAATCAAAATGAAAAATTTCCTGCATGAGCTCTGCTGTCTTTTGGCTCTGCGGTGCTGGACATGTCAACTTTATCCCACTGGAAGGAGAGATGTTGATATTCTCAGTGGGACAAAGCTCTTCCTTCTGGCCTTAGGAAACCCTGAGAATTAGTCTGCAAAAATTCTCTCTTCCTTTACAATAAGTGGTGGCATTATACACTGGGTACATCACAGAGCAAAATTAATGTTTGACAGTGCTGCTGTTAAACACTTAGTTTTAAATTTTGATTAAAGTTATAAAAGGAGCAATAAAAATTATACAGTTAAACACCAGCTTGATTCTGTGATAAAGACATCAACATGAATAACTAATTCTACATACATCATGGAGGGTTTAAAAAAGCAGCTAATTTCAGTACACTGTGGAATTTTATCTTTTGGGACTGTATCTTTTCTTAGCATTCTAGACACTGTACTTATCTGATATAATCTCGCCTTATTTTTCTCACCCCATCTACTGAAATCTTTGGGGTTCCAAAGATTAATTTACCCTGATTACAAGTGGGTTTTTACGTTCATCACCAATTAATCCAATTGCAGGTGCTGGTTGTTTTAGTTTCCTCTTAATCAGCTCATTTGGATCGTGTTTTCATCCACATTTTTATCACTTTCATTGCTCAGGAAGGAGGTAGCTGAAATTCAGTGAAAGCTCAGTTTCACCAGCTAAATTCACTCAGAATTAAGCTGTCATCAAGATTAAGTTGCTGAAAACTGGGTGCTGGTTTTACTCCCTCATATTGACCTAAGCATTTGCACAGGTCATTAAGCTGATAGATTTTGAGTACCACTGGGAGCTTGTACACTTGATGCCATTCATATGTACATATAACAAAAATGCTACTTGGTATGGCTTAATGGCGTCACACTATACACGTTCAAGAGTTTGGGGGGTTTTAAATGACTTTGCAAAATTGCAAATGAAACTACATCTGGCTGTAGTTTAGTTTGCAACAATGTGTTGCAGCTGTCAGGTCTGAGGTGGGCAGGATCCTCTGAAAAAAGGATCGGGCCCCTCACTGCTTCTGCCTTTAGCAGATGCCTGCTGAAAGTAGAAGCGGCGAGAGGCCCGATCCTTTTTTTTTTCAGTGAAGCCTAGCCACCTCTCCTGCAGCTGGTGGGAAAGCTGCCAGCAGGCTGAATGGCCCCTGAACTGCAGGGGGCCCAGGCCTTCTCTCCATAACATTGGGGCCCACTGGGGCTGTCTGAATGGACTGCTAGCAGGCTGGGTGCTGCCCCCGTTCAGAGGCAGTACCCAGCCTGATCCAACTCTTTTCCAACCCCAAGTTGGCTGAGGTAGCACCCAGCCCACTGGCAGCCCACCTGTGCAGCCCCAGAGGGCACCACTATTGTGAAGGGAAGGAATAGGGCCCCCTGCAGCTCAGGGGCTATTCAGCCTGCTGGCAGCTTGCCCCGCAACTGCGGGCAGGCTCCAAAAAAAGAAAAGAAAAATGGATCGGGCCCCTCATAGGTTCATAGATTCATCGATGTAGGGTTGGAAGGGACCTCAGCAGATCATCAAGTCTGACCCCCTACCCTAGGCAGGAATGAATACTAGGCTCATATGACCCTTGGTAAATTTAAGCTCATATGACCCCAACTAGGTAATTATCAAGCCTCCTTTTAACGACCCCTAAGGTAGGAGCCAGCACTACTTCCCTTGGAAGCTGGTTCCAGATCCTGGCCACCCTGACTGAAGTAGTGCCTCCTGATGTCTAGCCTGAGCCTACTCTCGATCAACTTGTGGCCATTATTCCTTGCTACTCCAGGAGTTGCTCGGGGGAACAGGGTCTCACCCATTCTCCTCTGGTCCCCCCTAGTAAGTTTAAAGATGGCCACTAGATCCCCTCTCAGCCTTCTCTTGTGAAGGATGAACAGGTTCAGGTCCTGTAGTCTCTCCTCGTAGGGTCTGCTCTGCTGCCCCCTGATCATGTGAGTGGCCCTCCTCTGAACCCTCTCGATGCTGTCCACATCCCTCCTGAAGTGCGGCGCCCAGAACTGGATGCAGTACTCCAACTATGGCCTGACCAGTGTCGCATAGAGGGGGAGGATCACCTCCTTGGACCTGCTCATGATGCATCTGTGGATACATGACAAGGTGCAGTTAGCCTTCCTGACCGTGTCCTCGCATTGGTGGCCCATGTTCAGTTTAGAATCAATAATGACTCCAAGATCTCTTTCTGCCACTGTACTTTCGAGAAGGGAGTTCCACAGCCTATAGGTATGCTGCTGGTTCTTTCTTCCTACGTGCAGTACCCTGCACTTGTCTGTACTGAATCCCATCCTATTCATATTTGCCCACCCCTGTAATCTGTCCAGGTCCAGTTGTATCCTGTCCCTCCCTTCTAGCGTGCCCACCTCGCCCCAGATCTTGGTGTCATCAGTGAATTTGAACAGGGTGCTTTCCATCCCCTCGTCCAAGTCACTAATAAAGAAATTGAACAGTACGGGCCCGAGGACTGAGCCATGGGGGACTCCATTGCTCACATCCCTCCAGGTCAAATATGACCCATTCACCACCACTCTCTGGGTGCAGCCCCCTAGCCAATTTGCGACCCATCTGACTGTGTAGGCATCAATGCCGCAGTCACCTAGGTTTTTAATGAGAATTGGGTGGGAGACAGTGTCAAAGGCCTTCCTGAAGTCCAGAAAGACTACATCCACTGCGACACCTGTGTCTAATGATTTTGTGACCTGATCGTAGAAGGCAATTGGGTTGGTCTGACAGGACCTGCCCCTAATGAACCCATGCTAGTTGCCCTTGAGCATCATCCCCCCTGCTGGTCCCTCACAGATGTGCTCCTGGATAATTTTCTCAAAGAGCTTCCCCACGACTGAAGTAAGACTAATGGGCTTATAGTTGCCTGGGTCCTCCTTCCTCCCTTTTTCTTAAATGGGGACCACAATGGCCTTCTTCCAGTCATCTGGCTTCTGGCCAGAGCACCACGAGTGCTCGTAAAGCCATGCCAGGTGCCCTGCGATGACCCCTGCCAATTCCCTCAGCACCCTGGGGCAGAAAGCATCTGGACCTGTTGATTTGAACACATCCAGCCCCTCCAGATGTTCCCTAACTTGGTCCTCCCTGACCCTAGGCCTGGTGGAGTCTCTCCCAAGTCCATCCTGAATCTCAGTGGGGGAGATGTCTTGGTCCCTGATCAGATAAATGGAGGCAAAGAATTTGTTAAAAAGGTCTGCTTTTTCATCTGGTGCAACCACCAGATTGCCAAGCGTATCCTGCAGGGGCCCCATGTTGCCTGGTGCCTTCTTTTTATTCCCTATGTATTTAAAAAAGGACTCTTTGTTCCCCTTGATCCTTGTTGCTAGCTCTATTCTGTCTCCACCTTAGCCTTCCTACCAGCCTCCCTACAGACTCGAGCGATGGAGGTATAATCCCCTTTGGTGATAGCCTCTCCCTTCCACTGTATGTACGCCTCCTTTTTAGCTTTCAGGAATTCCTGAATGCCTTTGGTGAGCCAAGGGGGCTTTTGAGCACTCTTGCTCCCTTTGACTCGTGTTGGGATTGTCACCCCTTGGGCTCGGAGGATCGTCTCCTTAAGGAACA
>NW_005842113.1:1014159-1024467 GCF_000455745.1 Alligator sinensis | reverse complement strand
GTGGGACTATGCACCTCCTGGGTTAGGTGGAGGTCTCATATCTCAGCAAGGAACCTACGTGAGTGGTCAGACCTGGCTGACTGCTCCTCCCAGCAAATGTCCAGGTAGTTTAGATCACCCATGACAACCACATCCCTTGACTTAACTGCCTCCGCGAGCTAACCTGAGAATTCCCGGTCCAGCTCTTCCCCCTGTTTGGGTGGTCTGTAGTAGACCCCCACTGTTAAGTCCCTTTCCCCGCGACCCCCTTGTATTCTGACCCGGAGCACTTCAGTCTGCCCGTCCTCTGACCCCATCCTGTTAGTTGAGGACGTGTATTGCTCTTTGACGTAAAGTGCCACACCCCCACCTTTCCTCCCCGTTCTGTCCTGCCTGTACAGATTATAGCCCTTAATGTTTACTGCCCAATTGTGGGTTGAATCCCACCAGGTTTCAGTGAGCCCTACTATGTCTGGGTTTGAACTAGCTATCCGGAGGGCGAGTTCCTCCTGCTTATTTCCCATACTTTGAGCATTAGTGTAAAGGCATTTAAGACCTCGTATCAGTGCATGCACCCCCCTGCCCCCGATTCCTAGGACTATCCGGACCCTTGTCACTTACCTGGGTACTTCTTGTGCCCATCACCTGTCTTGGCTGGGAGGTGTCCTCGTGTCCTCCTGTGGCCCCATCCCCTGGTGAAGCTAGTTTAAAGCACGCCATGTGAGATCAGCCAACCTGGAAGAAAATAAATGTTTGCCTTTAGAGGAGAGGTGAAGCCCATCCCACCCGAGCATGTCCCCTGCACAAAAATGCAGGTCATTGTCCAGGAACCCAAGGCCTGCCTGGTAGCATCAACTCCAAAGCTGCTGGTTGACCTCACTGATGCAGGCCCCATGTCACCATCCACATCTACTTACTGGGAGAATAGAGGAGAATAGCACCTGTGCCATCATCTCCTTGAGCTTGGCCCCCAAGGCCTTGTAGTCCTTCATGATGCAGTCTGGTTTGCTCCTGTCTGCGTCATTCATTCTCACGTGGATTAGAACCATGGGGTACTGGTCTGAGGGTCGAATGAAGGCCAGGATCCACTCTGTGACATCCTGAATCTGAGCCCCAGGCGGGTAACAGACCTCCTGTGCCATGGGGTCGGGTCAGCAGATGGAACCCTCCGTTCCCCTCAGGATGGAATCTCCGATGACAAGGACGCGGCATTTCTTCCTCCTGGTGCTCCCTCTCTGCGCAGTCTGTGTTGTATGTGGAGTGGCCCCATCCCCCCCCAGAGACATCCTCTTCATCCTTCCCCTCCAAGGCTGCCATTGCCTCATATCTGTTCCCGAGTTGTACCTGGGGAGCCTCCACCACGTTAGTCTGAGCAGCCCTGGTTCTGGTTGGCACCTTCTCCCACTCCTCTGTTGTGTGTCTCTCCTGGGGTGCCTACTCAGGAAAACTGGCCCTGCAGTGAATGGAAATAGGTGTCAATCTCATCCTCTGCAGCCCTGATCCCCCATAGCCTGCTCACCTCAGCCTGGAGCTCCCCCACCTGCTCCTCCAGGGCCTGAAGGGAGCCTCCAGACCCCTCTCCCACTACTGGCCTCTGGGTCCCCACCAGGCCACCCTCACAGACAGGGAAGCAGGGGGCCACCGACCCCACCATGAGCTCCGTCTGGGTGGAGGCCTTAGAGGAGCCCAGCATAAGTGGTGCCACCAGGGCAGGACCCCTAGCAGCTCTGCTCCATGTCCTTACCATGTCCATGGAGTTGTGAGTCCTCCTCTCTCTCTCTCTCTTGCTGGAGGCTCCTTCTGGGTTACTGCTGCACACCCACCTTGTGCAAACGCCGGTGCACCCTTACAGAGCACACCTATTTGAACACTCTGTTTGTGCACAGCTCATGAGCATGGCTCCCTGCCAACTCAGTTAAGAGGGATCTGGAGGGCTCCCCCTCTGGAGCCTCTACAGCTGTGCCGGCTGTCCTGCCTCACTTACCTTTCAAGGATCCGCCACCACTGCCTCTGTCTCTGCTGCCACTGGTGAGTACAGGGGGCACATTTGTGCACACTCTGGACTTAAGCCCTCTGTAACGTGACAGAAAAATTGAAATGGTGAGTTTCAATTAAAAAACCGCCATTTCAATTTAGATGGCATAGAATACAACCTTGGGGGTTAACCCCCCCATCATGAGTACAAGTGCCCATAGGCCAGGATAAGTTGCTTGTTGTCTTGTCCCACATTTATCTTCCTGACTTACCTGTATGGCTAGAAAAAAAAAAGGAAACCCTCCTCCCCTGACAGTTTAATCACTGAGGGTTAATTTGCTGCCTCTCTACCTGTAGATTTGGATAGGCTAGATCTTGTGTGTTATTAAAGGATCCATTAAGTCAGCTTGCATTTTTGGTAGAAATAGCAAAAGAAAGGAATGATTAGGCTAGGACTGTTTTTTCCTTCTGTATGCCTCAGGTTAACTTTAGGTTGCTGGTTTCCATAGTGAACCCATGGATCTGGGTTTTCTGTTCACCACAGAAAAATACTGATTTTTCTCCTTTAAAGGAGAAAAACACAGGAAACTGCAGGTCTCTCCTTGCAGGCTGGCAGACTTCCAGCCTGCAAGGGGATGTTTTGGGTTGGGGGGAGTGGGACACAAGTGGCAGCACGTGCATGTGTGTGCATGCACACACAAATGTGGCCAGCAATACAGCCCTAGGCAGTGGTGGAGAGCAGCTTGCCCAGCTGCTTATTGGTAAGTCTAGGCAGGGGGAGCGGGTGCAGGGGGAGACTAGGGGGAAGTTTGAGGCCCCCCAGTGAGGGAAGAGGTGGGGCAGAGTTAGCGGCTGGTACTGGGGCTGGGATGGTGTGTGGGGCCCAGCGCCTTGGGCCAAGGTGGAAATGTGTGGCTGTAGGGCTCAACTGGAGAGTGGGAGGGAGTCATGGGGGCAGTGGGGCCTGGCTCCCTGCCGCTCCATGCATGCCTGGGGAGAGGAATATGGTGGGGCACATACCCACCCTAGATTTGTGTGCTGCTTGCTGCAGGGCTTAGGCCTTCCACCTTGCTGTCCTGTCTCTAGGGGTCTCTGCAGCCCAGCAGGTGGGACCTTGCACAGGAGGGTGTAGCAGGGTGGGGAAGTTTGGTGCCACCATCATCAAGAACCCTATGCCAGCTGCACTGACATTATGAGGTGCTCCCTGCCCACCTGGCAGCATGGGTGTGGGGGGGGGCACAACTCCATGCTGCCAGCCCCCCAGCAGCAGTGGCAGCAGCACTGAGTCTCTCCACCCTCCCATGTCAGGTCCCACCCATGGAGGCCCCCAGGAGGAGGGCAGGGAGCCTCAAGCCACAGTGGGCAGCCTGTATCTTCCCTGCCCCTGTCCCCTGCTCCACTCTGGATGTGCCACCCATGGTTGGGGTAGGCTTTGTGCTCTGCTCAGTTGCAGCAAATTGGTGTTTGGGCACTGCTGGGCTGGGGGGGTCAGGGGGCTATGGGTCCTGACACTAGTCCCATAGCCCTGGCAGGGCTGGGGGGTGCAGGGTGCTGTGGGTTGGGAGTGAGGGGCACTGGCAGTGCCAGGGGGGTATGGGTCAGGAGTGCGGAGCACTGGCAGGGATGGGGGAGGCTTTGGCTTGGGAGTGAGGGGCACCAGTGTGGGCAAGGGCAGGACTCCAGCATATCAGGGCTGCTTAGCACTACAAAACAGCAGGTGGGGACAGACAGTTGCACCTGGATCTGTGTCCTGGCAAGCAAAGGGGGCAGAGGGAGCTTTGATTTTCTATGATAAGAAAACCAAAATCCAATGTCAAAATATCTATATATTTAAATTTATTTTATTATAATGATTGAGGTACTCATAGTCTTTCAAACTGCTTGAAATTGTAAATGTATTAATAAAACATTGTGTTCAACTGATACCTATACATAAAGTGGGGTTTAATTTAAATAATGGAAAAACATGTATTTGGGGTTTTTTGATCAGAGAATTTGGGGTTTTTAAACAGAAAAAAACAGGATCCCTGGTGAGCACTAAACCTTGTCTACACCATACAGGAACCCTACTATGAAATGCTGGTGTGAAGCACAACCTCCATCCCCCCTTGCTACCCCAAGAGGATGAAATGCAGCTGTCTTCCAAATGGCACGAGGTGCATACCAAATAAACTCCCCAAGAGTCTGAGTTCACTGACATGCCCAGTGCTGCCCTTACAGGAGCCACATTACATCCCTTTGGCATGAGACCTTTTGATTGTGCAGACCTGTCCTATGACTGTATCAAATCCTATGATCTGGAAAACAATGTACTGACATGCAAGGGCTACATCAACTATTTTTCAGGCAGAGTGGACTTTTTTTTAGTGTTGTCCCAGGGGTATGTGATGTGTTCCATGGACCCTGAGCTTTGTGACAGATTAAACTTGCTGATTGCTCCACTGGCTAAGCACTCCAGTTATCCATGCAAGCTGTGAATTCATGTTAACAACATTTCAAGACATTTTCACATTGTTCTCAACTTGCAGCTGGATAAATGCTACTCAGAAACTCCAGTTGAGCTCTTCTCTTGTTGTCTTCATATGAGTGGATACCAGATACTTTTTTATCAAGACTGTTTAGAAACAATTCTGGCCAGCAGTTCCATTTTAAAGCAGGCACCGAGAGGCAGATGGGTGTTAACATAGTGGGAATTAGCACTGGTCACAACTTGGCATTTCCATTCCAGAGGAACTATTAACACTTCAGGAAAAGTTTCATTTCTATTATGAGTGAAAATGAAGAATTGCAAAATTTCCCACAGAACAAAAAGAGCAAAATATTCATCTTGGAAAAATCAAAATGTTTCCATTTGACCTTTTCAAAATGAAAAGGGGAAGTGGTCTGCTCTTGGTCTGGGATAGTCCCTGAGCCACTCCTACCATATTATGTGTAGCTGAAGAAATTCCTCAGAGCCAAGGGAGTCCTATAACATGGAAGGAGAAGACTGGGAAACTTGAGAGTGCTGATTTCAGCTTCAGATAGGGTTCCCAAACTCCTGACCTTGCAGTAGAGGGCACATCTACATGAGACGCGTTAATGCACATTAGCCTAGTTTACTGTGCATTATGTCTACACATGCATACCCTTACTACACAGCATTTGAAGGTATCAAATTTAGTCATGATTAGTTAATGCACAGTAATGCATATGTAGACATGACCCCCACACTAACTTTAGTGCGAGGTCTGCCCAGACACTAGAAGGCCAGTGTGAGACCAACCCCAGGGCTCCTGGCTGGCTGCCTCTCCTGCTCCAAGGCTGGTCTGCTCTCTGGCAGCCCCTAGCTGCAAGGTATAAAAATCTGCAACCACTTTGTGCTGTGGGTCATACATACCAGGGAGCCTGTTCTGTCTCCAGGAGCCCAGCAGGCCTCGTTTGCCCCCCTGGTCAGGCCACAGGCTGCCTCTGTCTGGCCTGTTCCCTCTGCAGAGTTGCTGCTTGACCACAGGTGAGTGTTGCAAAGGGATGTGGCTTGCTGAACCCCTTGTCCAGTCCTGATATCCCCCCAGGGCTGCTGCCTGGCTGTCTCTGGCAGCAGGGCCAGCAATTGCTCCCTGCTGCTGCTCACCCCCCAGTAGTGTCTCTTTGCAGGTGATATGGTGAAGTGCCTCTGCCAAACAGCTCCCAGTTCCTGGCCATGCACATCTGCTGAGCACTCCTGAGTGCTGTCCAGGGCTGGTCACACAGGAACAGCCACTCAGAGAGCTGGCATGGGATGCGAATGTCATCCTCCCCATTGACCCTCAGCCCCACCCATGTGTGCATACCCCTGCCGACTGCTCAGACCCCCAACTGGACCTGGAAGGAGGTTGGCAAGCTTGTGGCATTCTGGGGCTATGCTGACTTGCAGAGGCAGTTTGCCTGAAGTGGGTGTTCGCACACCCACAGTTATGCGGCCCTGGTGGGCTGCATGTGCAAGTAAGGGCACATCTGGTTGGCACAGCAACGCCACATTAAGGTCAAGGCCTTGTAGGCACAGTGGATGGCTGTGACCAACTACAATCATCGATCCAGTTGTGCCCATAAGACCATGGCCTTTATGAGGGAGTTGACCTGAATTTTGGTGCCACAGCACCCAGGCCATATTCCTGCAAGTGTCACCAGCAGGGGTGGCCTGGCTGAGTCCTCATCCTGCCCTAACTCCAGCGGTGACATGGCACCAGAGGGGGGCCCTCATGCCTTCACTGCCTCACCCTGCCCTCCTCCCCAGCTGCTGCATCCACTGGCAGCATGGGGAGCCCAGACCAGCAGCTGCCTTGCCCTTAGCTCAGCCCCAGAGCCCACCATGAGGAGCAGCTGGCCATGACACTGCCAGTCACCAGCAACACCAGCCCCTTCCCGGTGAGGGGGACCCTGGCGGGGGGTTGACCCACTGCACACTATGGGCTATGGACACCAGTGCAGCTGGACACCCATCGCAGACAGGGAAGCCTGTGTTTAGCCACCAGCCTCGCCACTCCCAGGTACATGGTAAGTCCCACACTGAAGAAGGAGACCTTCCCAGTCCCAGTCCCCGACCCTGCCTCTGTCCCTGGTCCCAGCCCCTGCCCCTGTCTCCAGCCCCGGCCCTGGCCCCAGCCCTAGCTCCTGCCTCTGCTCCCTGCCACTGGCTCACCACACTCCTCTGGCCCCAGGTTCCCCCCACTACAGCATGCAGGGAGGCAGAACACAGTTCAGAGCTTTATTCAGCAGCCCATGTCCCCGCAGCTGGGTGGGCACAGGCTTCTCACACCCTGACAAAGGCATTGATGCTGGCAGAGATGTCATCCTTGGCAGTGAGGGCCAGGAACATGTAGTGCTGCCACAGGTAGCCCTCCAGGTGGTAGTGGAGGTTGTGGGGCAGGCCCTGCTTGCCCCCTGCACTGTTGTAACTCAGGATCCCAAACCAGGAGTGCAGGTGTGCCCAGGGCACCAGGAGGATCATCAGCAGCAGGGTGTAGTGGCTTGGGCACCCTTCAGCCTGCACAAACAACTCATCATGCACCACCCGGGGCACGTGCAGCAGGGACATACGCAGGATGCAGGGAGGGTGGGGGTGCAGCCAGCACCTTGCCCCAATTGTCCAGAAGCCCCGTGCTTCCCATTTATTTTGTAAGAAAATTTAATGTATCTAGTTCTAGGGCACTAACACACATGCAGGGAGCAGATTAATTAATCCAGTTTGCTGGAGCACATAAATTGATGCATTCTGGCAGCCTTGCATGTCATGTATATCAGTGGCGCAGCGCGCCTCTGTGCTGAGAAAATGGTGGTGGTACACGTTGAATTAAAACATGTTTGATGTGCTTTAATTCAGAGCATGCTGCCACCATTTTCTCATTGTGGAGGTGCTCTGCCTCTACTGATCCATGCGCTCCCAATATGGTGTTGGGAGCTTTTAATTAGCATGGCTTACTAATTAAAAGTATATGACGCCACATCGGGAAAACATGTAAAAATGCTCCTAAAATGTAAATGCTGGCCATAAGTCTGCATATGCTTGTGGCCCCTTTGGGGGAAAGGAAAATAATTCTGTGATACAAGGGGACATGATGTGCAAGAGGGGGATCAGTTGTTATATACTGAGACACTTTTAAAAAAGTTAGCTCCATGGGGACTAATTCATAAACTACAAGGTTTATGAAGCAGTAGAGAGATATTTCCCTCCCTCAAAACCCTTCACTATCTTCCTTGCTTGTATGCCTTGATCCATCTCCCAATAGTCAAAGGATTAGGAACTCAATTCAGTACTCATGGTGATCACAATGAGCAGGAGACACTGTCTACTGGAAAACAAAACATTTGATAAAGGAGTCAGCAGGATCGTCTACATGAGATGCTTACTGCACATTAACCTAGTAACACTGCATAGTAGCATGTCACAGCAAAAACCGTACAACTAGCCTACTGCACAGTATTATTTGGCTAATGTGCAGTGTCACAAAATAACCGTGCACCTGTGTACCTCTAGTTACTGAGCATTCAGTTAGTACTTCATTAAGGAATGCACAGTGTGATGCTCCCAGTCTGAATTTATTAATATCTGCATATACATCTTCATGAGGATAAGCCAAACACTTCAAAATGATGTGACTGGAATCAACAGCACTTCTTGACGATATAACAGCTTTCTATCTTCCATTCTATTAAATGACGTACAGTGATAGTGACAGATTTTATATTTATCTTGGAAGTTTTTGGTAGAGTTTTCAAAGAACACCCATCTGGTTGTTTTAACTGCAAATAAACAATTCATTCATCCAGTTGGTGACGACTCCATCTGCTATGTAAGATGGACCAGAGACTCCTTGAAATCCCACTGTGCTGATCAATAAATAGATGAATCAAAGTTCCAGCTACTCAGCTTGCTTGTTAAGAGTATGCCCTTCCTCCCAGTTATATTAGAGACCTTGCACTGCCAATAAAACCTGAATCAAATTCAAAATGTGTCCTGTGTCTCATCCTGCATATGTAAGTAAATGTGCTACTCCAAGCATTAAATCTAATTGAGCTGGACTGATTATATTTCTGCATTCTAACCTGACACTCAAGCTACTTTGTGGACTAGACTTTTGGTGAGAGATACAAGGCCTCAAAAGCCAGCTTCACATTTAGCTGTCTAGAGTTAGGCTATGAACAAACATACCTTTTAAAGTAATTAAAAGGGGAAGGGAGCTGCTGATTGGAAGATGTATTGGCTAGTCCATTAATCTGTGATCCAGTTGTGATAAAGGTGCCATTTTTCAGCACAGAGACACTGATTTACATGACGCTGGAGGTTGCTGGAGTGCATTAGTTCTGTGCTCCAGCAGACTCAATTAATCGAGTCTGCTCCAACACACTGAATTTACAGCATATCCGAGAAGCCTTGGACAGTCCCATATACCAAGGGCTGTAGGAGCCCTTGGTGTATGGGACATGTAGACTGACATGGATATATACCCTTCCCTTCCTCCTCCATAATATACAAAGAATAAACCCATTTTTAAATACCTACTATAACTATGCTTTTCTCTTCTCCAATTCAGGGCTCCAATGATGTTAACATGCATCCCCATTTATCAAAAATAAAATTTTAAAAACAATTGCTGAGAGTATCTAAAAGATATAAAACTTGATCATGATTTCTTTGAAATCAATGGCACAACTTTTTTATTTCAACATTAGGGAATTAGGCTGGTGTTAAAAATTACTTTGGTAACTTTGGTAACTAAGACAGGAATCCTAGGCCCTTGCAACTCTAACCCAGGCTCAAAAATAATTCTAGGTTGGGGAGCCCTACTTCTGCCAAGTGCAAACAGACTAGAGAGCCCTGCCACCTGCAGCTTAATTCCTAGTCCTGGATGTCCTATCAGCTGCACCCCTAATTGTAGCTCTGTGACTCCTAATAACTGTAACCCTAAAATTAACCTTAACCATGTGAAGCCAGCAAGGAAAATCCTAAATTGAGACTGAGTTGACTTATCACCTCCACCTTTAAGTATATTTTTGGAACTCCTATAGTTGCAACCCTAATACTAAGGCAGGAACCCTCAAAATAATGCTAGCCAAGAGAGCTGTATCAGGCACAACCTTAACTACAGCTGGGGTAGCCTTATCTGCCCAACCCCTAACCTGAGTTTTGCAATTTTAAATGACAGTAATCCTAACCTTAACCCTAGTCCCATAAAACAAGCAGCCACAATCCTAAATGTGGATCGAGTTGCCTTACCACATCCACCCCTAAGCCTTTCTGTTGGAGCCTGCAAATTTGTTACCCTAACCTTAAGGTGAGGCCCTCAGTCCTATCAGCCACAACCCTCACTACAGCCAAAGGGGCTCTATAACTCAAACCATAACCCAAACTCGTTAAGTTCTAACAGTTACAACCCTTACCTAGCTTCTACTCTAATGCAAGCCCAGTGAGTCCTGCCAGCCAGAACCCTAACCCTACCCTGCAGCTATATACCAGTTCCATCCCCATATCTCACTCTGCAAGCTCTGGCACCTGCAATACTAAACCTAAGCACAAGCCTTAACAGCCCCAACTTCAAACATGGTATGGAGAGCCCTACCAAGAGCAACGCAATTCTTAGCTCAGGGTGCTGTATCCACTTCACCCTTGACCCTAGATCTCTGGTTCCTAATAACTGTAATCCTAACCAAATCTGAACCTTAGCCTAATTAACCAGGTAGCTGCCTGGCACTCCAAATCGAGACTGGCTTACCTTAATATCTATCCTGCAACCCTATTTTTGGAGCCCTTGTAGTTAAACTCTAACATCATAGATTCATAGATGTTAGGGTCGGAAGGGACCTCAATAGATCATCGAGTCCAACCCCCTCCATAGGCAG
>NW_005842113.1:995400-1012828 GCF_000455745.1 Alligator sinensis | reverse complement strand
GCCCTCCGGGACTTGGCCCGTGCACCACGAGCGTTCAAATATTCCCGCCAGTGACTATGCAATGACGTCGGCCGGTGCCTTCAGTACCCTCGGATGGAGCTCATCCGGGCCTGCCGACTTAAACGCATCCAGTTCCTCCAAGTGACTCTGCACCATCTCAGGGTCTACGTATGGTAGTCTGGTGCCTTGTAATGCAGACCTCAGGCATCCTCAGCAGCATAACCCCAGCTGGGAGAGCCTTACCAACCAAAAGGCTAACTATCAGCAGGGGTGGTCTGTAGCCCACACCCAAACTCTGCAAGCCCTAGCAATGGCAACCTGATCCAAACTTATCCCAAGCCCATAGAGTCCTGACAGGTATAACTAATCCTAACTTGTATTTCCCTACTAATTGTACCCCATTCTCTAATTCTCCAGGCTCTTGCAGCTACAATCCCTAGCCATAACTCTAACCCTAGGCTGGTAACACTAGCCCTACCAGCCCCATCTACAAACATAGCAGGAAGAGGCACAGCTCAATTACAAGCTAATCAGTTCCATGTAGACAGGAGTCATGTTTAGTTCTTTCAAGCAGTGGGCAACCATAGATCCTCTGGATCATGGTGTATGCATTAGGGCTGTACAAAACGGCACTGTTCCATTTCAACTTGTGTTTCGAGATTTCACCAGAACAGTGTTTCACTTTGAATTTCGTTTTGATTTGAAACTGCTGTTCTGTTTTGTTTCATCAAAACAGTGATGCTGTTTCAATGTTGTTTAAAAATAGGCTATAATGGGGAAGATTGAAACAGCCTCTCTCATCCAGCAGGTGGATGGGGGCCCACAAGCCTGGGAGGGCTGCAGGCATTGTGCCAGTCCTTCTGAGGTTGTGGGCCCCCGATCTGCCTGCCAGATGAGTGACGGAAGCCGGATACTGCAGCCTGGGACTGGGGAGCTGGGGAAGGGACTGAGTCCAATTGCTTAGTTTCCCTCCCCAACCCTATGATCAGGCTGGGGAAGGCAACTCAGCCCAGCTGAACTGAGTTCTCCTCCATAGTGCTACGATCCGGCTAGGGAAAGGAACTCAGCCCATCTGAGCTGAGTTCCTGTCCCCAGTGCTACAATCAGGTTGGGGAAAGGAATTATGTGATCCATAGGGCTGGGGAGGGGAACTGAGTGATCTGGCTCAGTTCCCTTCCCCAGCTCAATCACAGCACTGGGGAAGGGAACTGAGCCTGATGAGAATGCAAGGAGTGAAGTTAAATTATATATATTATTTCACTTCACTTCCTGAATTCTCATTGCAGCTTTATTGTAAAGAATCTAGTTTGTCCTGGGTATGACTGTAAACTATATATATATATACACACACACACACACACACACACTATACAAAACATATTTCAATGAACTTTCTGTGACTTGCATATTACTGTAATTTTTTTTTACAAAATGAGACTATTAGGCTGTCATCTTGTATGTACACTCCTATTTTGTAAAAGAACTTTAGTTTGAATAATACTGTATTATTTCTTTAGGAAAGCTTTAGAAAAGGTAGATGCCATGTTTTTTCATTTTGTTGTTTTTTAAGATTAGACACATCTACCATTTTAAGCTGTGCTTTACAAAGTTGCTTAGGACAAAGAGATAGTAAGGAAAACACATTCTAAATACATTTTCCTTAGAAAAAATAGTTTGGAAAAAGAATTATTTACTTTTTAATAGGTTTGGCTTAATATTTAGCTCAAATTAATGATTTTATATAATTACTTAGTTCAACTATGTAGTTCCTTGATCTTCAGTTATACTTTTAAGGTGTTTTCTGTCAGGACCCAAAGGGTATGATTTTGTGTGTGCTTCAGCACTGCAGAATTATTTCCCGCCACATGGAGCTTTCTTTGCACGGTGCAATTCTCAGTTGCATAGAGAAAACCCCGGTGCAAAGGAGTTCCTGCCACCCGTATGTAAATTTGTTTCCCACTATTGGCTGTTTCTAAATTATTCCCACGTGGCGGCTAGCGATTGGCTTGCTAGCCGTATAAGAGGCTTGAGCAGTTTCCGCCCAAGTTGGAGGACTTCACATCCATCTCGTGAAGAACTCTAAGCGCGCTGTGGAGCCTAACAAACTCCGCATGTGCCTTAGAGGAGGATACAGGGGCCTGATCAACCTCTAGCCTCTCCCTGTCGCCGCACGATCCCTCGACGTACCCTACCCTGCGTGCTTGTGGAGAGTCACCTTTCGGACTCTCATTTCAGTCGGTCCACGGAGCCTAGCAAACTCCGTGAGTGGTATCCAGAGCTCTGTTCATGTTTGTTTAGCGGAGCCTAGCAAACTCCGCTCGTGTGTCTTCGGTGGAGCCTAGCAAACTCCGCTTTTGTTTGTCTGTAACTGCAACTCAAGAAAGTTTTTCCTGCCTGCACCGCGACCACCTACGGTGTAAGTAAAACAATCTTTAATCAACCTCTACGCGTCAGTGCCTAATTCTAGTTCGCTGTGCCGACCTTTTCCCCGGCCCACGTGCCCGGGCTGCTGGCCACAGCCCCTCGGCCACGACATTTTCAATTATTGTTTTTCTTTTGGCAAATTATAAAGATGTAAGTATTTTTTGGCTTTAAGAGCTAGCAGGATGACTGTCAAATTGAGTTCATGTGAAGATGTATTACTTATGGGCATATACAACAAGCTAGATTTGCCTTTATGGCTCTATTTTGAACAATGTGTATTCATTAACAATGCAGGGTTGGAAAGATTTTATTTAACATATTGTTCTATGCTGAGGAGAGACTAAACGAAACATATTCATATTATTCAAATAGCAGATGAGATAGGAAATGAGTCAGCTGAACATTATCAATGTTTCATTTATATTAAGTAGAGGCAAGTGAAGTTTCCTGTGACTGCATACATGAACTGAAGTAGGTGTGGTGTCCATGCTTATGTTTAGAATAGAATAGTCTGCTGAGTGGCAGGATTTTTTTTTTTAAAGAAGAAGTAAACGCTCATGGAATTGATTCATGCTTTCTTTCTGCTCTTTCCTTCCCTGGCCCCACAAAGCAATCCCTAAGTAATAAGATTAAGTGCACCTATTGTACTTGAAGGTAATTTAAATGAAACATCATCTAGAGAAGCTGAGCTGATTAACATCTGATAATAAATTACCTCTGTTGGCATCTCTCAGAATACTGGGGAAAGACATTCAAGGACCAGGGCACCTTAGTATGTTAATTTGCTTTTTCTGTGAATAGCGTATTTCAAATCTTCACCATTTATTTTATAATGCTCTTTGGTTACACATCGTTACTTTCTTACTTTTGAGTTCAATACAAAAAGTCAGTTTGTATTTAAAATATGTTAATTTCTATTCAACAATACAATATCTGGGGGCTAATACAGAATAGCTTTTAATGCTCATGTCAGCACAATGATGACAAAATGGACAAACTCATTCAATGGAATACATTCAGTCTTTTCTTTTTAGCCCTATAAAGAGTAAACCATGAATTGAGTATTTCAAAATCAGAGATAGGTAATATAGTATGTGGAGTGCATTGTTATGTATAGTTATAGATAATACATATATTACTCTCAGTTATTTAGTGTTTAAGAGCTAATAATGTGCTTGACAATATTTCACTCCAAAACCACCTTGGGTGATTGGAATTTAAGAAACAAAGCTACTGAAAAAGCTCAATAATATTACTTTTACATAATATTTATGTATATGTTGGAACTTTTAATATTTTGTAGTAGTATTTGATATTATTATTAAACAACACATTAGAAAAAATTGCCTTGATGCACATGTAGACATGCCCTGTGAGAATTAACAGCATAGCTTTATAGTGGATGTTTTTACAGCTTTTAGACTAGTGAGATAACTTTTGAATCTATTGCATTGTTTTTCCTCACTAGTGTAACTAGATTAAGGCACCTGAGGCAGCAGCCCGAGGTGCTGACTTGATGGGGAAGGGGCAAAAAAATATAAGCTGCTGTCACAGCTGCATGATTATGCCAGTGGTATGGTGGCAGCAGAAATTTGCCATTGTCCCCATACACTTTACTGCCCCAGAGTCCATCTACTTAGTTACATTTGTTTTATTTCCTCATATGTCTTAAGAATCTTCCAGGTAGTTGTAGCAAATTGAAACAGACATTTCCATCACAGAGAATTGTGTGAGATTTTACATTTTTAATTCCCCCATCGAGAATCTCTTTAAATATTACAGAATTCAGTAAATCTCTTCTAATCAAATTATCTTAATCATTTTGGGTTTTACCCAAATGTTGTAAAAATGAACCAAATTGAAATATTCCCCAGAATGATTTTGATTAACAATAGAATGGATATGTTACTATCTTGGAATTTAGCTTGCAGCATGGAAGGATAAAGGGAGTAAAGTTATAACAGGCAGAGGCATAGAAAGGCAAGAGGGGTGGGCATAAAAATAAAAGAATCACAGAGAAGGGACCTCTCCTGCAGGTTTGGCTGCAGAACAGATATGGAGCCCTAGAAACAGAGAAGAAGGAACACATTCTGATAGCAAACAAGGCTAGGCCAGGCCAGGCCTTCCCAAGGTTGGGAGGATCGAGATCACTGCTACCAAGAAGAAGCAACAGGTGGTGGTGGTGGTGGTGGTTAGCAACTCCCTTCTGTGGGGTGTAGAGGCATTCACCTGCTGGCCTGACCAGTTGTCTCTGAAGGTCTGCTGCTTGCCCAGAGCTAGAATCCAAGATGCCATGGAAGGATTACTGAAACCCATCTGGCTATCTGACTACTACCCCATGCTGCTCATCCATGGGGGCACCATGAGCAGATCAAAAGTGGCTAGGGTGAAGAGGACAGGGGCTCAGGTGGTGTTTTCCTCAATCCTTCTGGTCAAGGGGAAGGGCCCAGGCAGAAGTGAATACATTCTGCAGATCAATGTATGGCTATGCAGATGGTGTCACCAGAAGGGCTTTGGCTTCTTCAGCCATGGGATGTAGTTCCAAGAAGGATTGCTAGGAAGAGAGAGGATCCACCTGGTGAAGAGAGGGAGGAGCATCTTCGCAGACAGGCTTGCAAACCTAGTGAGGGGTGGATCCCATAGTGGGGCAGCCTTAGTTTCTAAGGCTCCAAATGCTATTATACTACTTTCATATAACAGGAGAGAACACATTTAGCAACTGCTTTGCTTAACAGCAGCGTGTTTTAACAGTCTATTGTCCCTCCGTATTCTCTTTTTCACTCTTTCTGTTTATCAAATCACTCCCCAGGCCCCTCCAAAAAAGGACAAACAATCATGGAATTAACAGAACAGTTTAGATTATGATGTTGTCCATTCTGCTCACTTCTTATCCCTTGTTGGTTTTGTCTGTTTGGACTGGGACAGGGATTGTCTATGATACTGGTTGTATCATGCCCAGCATTTTCAGTTAGCATGTCTACATGTGCACCCAACTATGCAGTTGTTACTGCGCCGTCATTTAGTACTTGCCGTCATTTAGTACTTGCTTTAGCATTTAGTGCTTTAGCAAGTACTAAATGATGGCACAGTAACCACCATTACTGTGCTGTCCCAGTGGTGCATGGGTCGTTTCCAACCCTACTGTATAGTAGCAATGAGCTACTGCACAGTAACTCATTGCTACTGTGCAGTAGCGTCATCATCATGGTTCATGCCTGCTGACACTATGGCGCCATAGTTCGTCGCTACGGCGATGTAGCATCTTGTGTAGATGCGCCCGGTAGTTACCAAGGCAATGATATTATACGACTATCCATAGTATTTCTAAATTCCATGAAAGCTGCTTTGTAAAAAAGGGTCACTGACTAAAAAGCTACATCTAAGTCCTATGAAACCTTTGTTAGATTTTCATTGTTACAACCAGAAGCTGAACACTGAAAGTCAGAGATTCACCCTATTGAAGTCCTGTTTTATTAATATAAAAGCTCATTCCAAAGTAGCACAGGTTCTTCCCAAGCCTAACAAGAAGGCTGGGTGTTCTTGAGATTCCTTTTCTCAAATTGTTTCTATACAACTCCAGCTCTTTCTCCCAAAGGAGCTACTTTCACGTTTCATAGATTCAGGGTAAAGTTTTACAGCTTCATCTCCTTTAATGTGCCAACAGTAATTAACCTACAGTTTTGGCAGCATTCCAACCCTAACTCACAGGGTAGGACAATAGGAAAACCTTGTCACCACCTTTCAGAAATGTTCTAATTTTGTAACTATAAACAGGGACTTTAGGAAGTATATGAAGAATTAGGCTTTTTCTATGCATAGTATCATACTTTAAGAATTTAGAAGGAAGCTGGAAATATGTCATGTTAAAAAATACTGTTTGTCCTAGGTCTTTCTTCAACATTTTCTAGCAGCCTATTTGGAGTTTGTAACTTTTAATACTTCCTGCCCTAGAACAATGGCCAGCTTTTTTATTTGAACCACATGATTACCTGTGTAAAGTTACTTCAGAACACTATCTATCCTGAAAATCCAATAAAAAGATAATGTGATCACTTTTTAAATTTTTTAATTCATTTTTTCTTTCTTTCTTCTTTTTCCGCAATAAAATAATAGATTTCCAGAACATTATAAATGTGCTGATAGTATTTGTATCGAAAGCCAATTTAAAAGAATACCAAGCTATTAGCAAATGGGATCTGATTACTGGTATTTATGGCCCCTTGGATGTCATTTATTATAAAGACCAATCACAGATGAAAGATGGTGTCATCCAAATTAATCTGCTATACTAGAACACTGCATATCCAGCCAAAAATGCAGTGATGTGCTACCAAAAGGCTAACTAGGGTTAGTCTGTTTCTGACTATCTGTCTGTGTCTGAAATAGTTTTTACCTCTGCCAATGTGTCATTCCCAGGTATTAGAATCCTTGGCTCATGGCACAACCTATTTATTTCATATTCAAGCCTCAAATCTACCAGTTCCACAACTGCTGTCCTCCAGCGGCTCACTCACTCACTCTCCTTACCTTCACTTGAAGCTAGTATAATGAGCCACACACCTTACCAGACTGCTGTAAAGGACTGAGAGTCCACTTGAAAAAGTTTAATAACATAGTTTTGTCAAAGACTGTGGATTTGTGGTATGAGATATGGCTGCTGCATTTCAATACTTTGTATGTACAGTTAAAGGCTGTATTTGGGGAAAGTGAAGCACATCCTTTTTACTAGCCAAGTACATTGCAACCTGTGACTTCTAACTGGGGTTAAAGAATGGGAAAGCAGATTAAGGGAGTTGCTTTGTGCTGGATTTAATTTGATAACCCAGTTTTGTCAGTTGGCTTATTCTTTTCCTCACTGACTTAAAAAATAATGCATAATCATCAGAGGATGAAATTCAAGCTCACTGAAGTCAGTGACTCCTACAAAGTCAAAATGTCTCCTTCTTAAATTTTGAAGATCATGGGAATATTTTAAAAACAAACATATTGCTGTCTTCTTTCCTTAGGCTATTTATTGTCATTATTGTAGTTGACTCTGAGTTTTTTCTAAATTGTAGAGAAATAAATGAATCTATTTATCTATATCTAACTTCAGAAACAGCCAGAAGCTCATGTATATAGGTCAAGATGAGCATTTTCAAAAATGGCACCTAAAAATCTGAACCCAAGTGTCTGTATTTAGAGGCCACAGTTCATGGTCTTATTTTTTTTCCAAACACTTACAGCTCCCAGTAAAATCAGTGGAAACTTCTTGTATTAAACCCAGGTAATTTATTTAGATCTAAATGGATTCAGGGAACTAAGTTTTATACAAATACTTGCTATTGCAAACCCAGCTAATTAAAAAACAAACTATGGGTGCATCTACACGTGATGCTATGTCACCATAGCAACGCGCTACAGACACGTAGCATCTGCGGGCAAGAACCGTGATGCTACAGCTAAGTTGTTGTATTGACATACAACCTCATTATAGTGTGTTGCTACAGTGATGTAGTGCCTAAAAATAACTGTGTGCAGTGTGCATGGCACAGTATGGGCTGTTACTACACCACCTTTTACTACTTCCAAAAGGAAGTACTAAATGATGGCACAGTAACAACAGCACCATAGCGACACGTGTAGACATGCCCTGTATTAATAATGAAGAAGTCTTTAATTTTTCCCACCTTCTTTTTCTTTTTTCTCTTGCCTTTAAGTTAATTAAATATGGGCATACATAGTTTAATTTAAATTCTGTTTATGATTATTCATTTCTTGTCTTGGATAGGACCATATGTGCTATGTCTAAGCTGAGGAAAAAACACTTTCTTATTGCCAAATTCCATACTTTAAAGCACATTGTGACAGGAGTGAGACGCCAGGGTCGTCGTGCTCTACCCTGCTGCCTCCTTTGCAGTGCCAAGTCTTCTTCTTGCACCCTCCTATTCTCGCCTGCTACGACTTTGATGATATCTGAATTTTTATAGGGAGGCTACTGTCAGTCCTCTTGGTCACGGCTCCTGTCTGTGGGTGTCCCAGGCACCCAAGCCTTAAGGGCTACTCATGGCTCCTACCACCCCAATACCACACCCCAAGCCTCGCAGATGTAAAAAGGGATGTTGTGCTGTCCCTCTCTCTCTCTCAGGCCTCCTCCATACGCCGCCCACTCTCTCAGGCCTTCGCTGCAATGCTGCCCCTCTCTGGGCCCTTCGCTGCAATGCTGCCCTCTCACGGGGCCCTTCGCTGCAGTGCTGCCCTCTCACGGGGCTCTGCTCTGGAGCTGGGGTCTGTACACCCCAAACTCCATGCCCTCACTCTACTGTGAGTTCCCTATGAGGCCTCCTCCATCCCCTTATAGCCTCACCCAAACCACCGGTGTAATCAATAGAAAATACAAACAACAACCTAAAGACAAACCTCTTGTCTAGAACATAAACATAAGCTGCCTGGCTATAACAATGCTCAGGCCTACTGGGTTTTCTCTCCTACCGCGGTAACCAATGCTGCTCTGGCATTCAGGTTTTTCTCGCTTCTAGCAGGGAGCTCCTTTCTCCTTAGCTGCTGGTCAGGGAACCACCTCTGGCCTCCTGCCTGTGCTTTATATAGGGGCCAGGCCCTGCCACTTCCTTCAGCTGGCTAGGCAGGTGTAACCCATTAGCCCCCTTTAGTTGCCTTGGCAACCGGCACCTGACAAGTCTTCCTGGCTCTCGCAGTAGCAGGCACCTTAGTGTCCTGCTACACACACATTAAAATAGGAATAAAGTAAGCAAGAAATGCACATACAAATCCAGCAAGGTTTATGATGGAAACAAAATTATATTAACCCAACAGAAGCACTACTGTTACTGTCAGAATACATGCTCGTTCAATAAGGTTGTCCTTTGCTTTTAGTTTTTTTTTTCACTCCAGAGCACTGGTATAGTACAATCACCACAGAGTTTTCTAGTTACTTAATGGATTAGAAATTGTACAAATGAAATCTCTTCTAGATTGAACTACACCAGCTGCCACAAAAATTTACCACTTGTAATGTTCATTTGAGCCATTGTCACAATAACCCAATAGATATTTATCCATCCAGGCAATTTTTCAATATTGCCATCCCCGAGGTGTGATGCCCAGAACCAAAGGGGTTAATGAGCAACTTATAGCAAAAAAAGATCTGCTTCTTGAAAGTATCTGGTAAAGGCATATAGTTAATATTGGCTAGGGCAAAGCTTGCAAAATTGTTTCCCGCAAACATATCCTGTCTGTCAGAAGCATAACCGTAATGTTAAAAGTAATGTTAAAATTAACTGTTTGTACTAATCATAAGACTAACATGGGCCCCAAGAAGCAGAACTAGAAAACAAAATGCAAACTTAGCTGATCTAATAATTTTTGCTTAAAGGTCAGTAAAATTGACAAACCTAACCACAAGGTATAATTAACACATTTCAAAAAATTCCAAGTGGGTTGAATTTAGGTGGGGAAAAATGCTAATCTCAGACCCCAAAGTGATGTGGTGTGATTTGCTTATTGAGTAAACCCAAGTTTAAGCAGTAACCTATTATAATAATTTCTAACACCTTTTAACCCCATAGGGTAACAGCTATAGGGTAAGATTGTGAGTGGCTCTAAAGCCAACAGATTAGTATAGGACATGATATAAAGGAACATGCATGTCAGGAGACCAGTAGGAAGGATGGAACAGAACGGTCATTGTTGTTCCAAGCCCAGACTCCAGACTCCCAGTGTGAGGAAGGACCAGATCCTAACTGAGGGATTTTCCCCGGTGCTCCCTCCAACAGCGTCGCTCGGGGACGCCTGACTTTGCTGGATCAACTTGACACGTACCTGGCACTGAGGGACTATCAATAAGTTGCCAACCAAGTGGGAACTCTTTGTCAATTTGTCTGTCTGTTTTTATTATCACTGCCAATTTTTAACTTTTATTGTTATATTGTCTATTAGCTTAACCTTTTTATTAACTGTTATTCATGTAAACCATATTTTGCTACTTAAACATATTTTTGTTGCTATTTTGCTGCTATAAGTAAAATTGTTCTTTACTGTTATAAGTGAAACTTGTCTTTGCTTCACTCCCAACTCTGCCTCCTCGATCCTGAACCAAACAGCCCAGTGGCTGATACAGTTGCAGCACCCAGTTAGCCTGCAACTAAATTGATACACTCATAGTGCCCAGCTGGCCTGTGACACTAAGGTTCAACAATCATGAATTCATCTTAAAAATATTATGACTGATATTAAAATTATATGAGTTATATTTAGGGACCTACCAAATTCACAGCGGAAGTAGAGTGCACAGCGGCTCCTTTAATCTTACATGTTCCCCTGCATGCATCTTGTCCCTTGCCACTGCCACCCCGCTGCTGATTAACCCCTTGTCCCACCGCACATTCCTGATCAGCAGGGAAGCAGAAAATGCAGTTTGAAACCTGGTGCCATTTTTGTCTCCTTGCCAGTCATCAGCTAACATCCAGACAGTCCATGGTCCTTCAGCCAATCAGCGGTGGGAGGCAAAATCAGCACCATATTTAAAACTGCTGTTTTTACCTCCCTGCTAATCAGGAGTGAGCTGCAAGTGGAGCTGCTCCACCAATCAGCAGGAGGAGGAGGCATGGGGAAACCTGCAGGATTAAAGGAGCCACAGTACATCCCACTTCCGCCGTGAATTTGGTAGGTCCTTAGTTATAATTTTAATACGTTGTTCTGTTGCCTTTCAATGTTTTAGGGAGAAGGTACACGCTTCCAATTTGTGAGTGATTGTCTTATGGTTAATTCAACCTAGTAAGAGGAGTTCACTTACTGTCTACTTCCCTTTTCCTTTCTTTTTTCTGCCTTGTCAGATTAAGACACTCCCTCAGTCCTCTGTCCTCATTTTTAATATCTACCTTCATCTACCATATTTCTCTGCCTCAGTGATTCACAGGCTAGGTACAGACATTTAGAAATTCTGAAGTGGAATCGATCTAAGTTATGCAGTTTTCAGTAAGCAGCATAGTTTAGATCAGTAACAACTAGAACACACATGTGGGGGAAAGGGCAAATCTTAGGCTAGGTTCTGCCATTTTTGAACCAGTTGATATGTGCCAAAGGTCTGTTATGGTTATAAATTGGTTTCCAATCACTTATACTGGGAAAAGTGTAATGTCTGTATCTAGTCCTCATGACTAAGTAATGTTACTGGTGAAAATGTAATGTCTGTAGCAGGCCACAGTGTCCAAAGCATCCTGTTCTCTTCTGCACTATAAGGTTCTCCTGTATCTTTTTGATTTTTTTCTGATCCTTGTGTTCCACTGAACAACATTTCATCTGCCAGTGGCTCCCATATTCCTTTATGCTATCTCAAGTTTCCACAGGTGTTTAATCTGGGTCCTCTGCCTCATTTTATTTCCATGAATCCTCATAGTCCCCTGCTCTGCAACACCATCTTCCTCCTTACTGCTTCAGGGGTATAGGTTGTAGCCGTGTTGTTCTAAGGACGTAGGCAGACAAGGTTCTTTGGGTAAATCCAATAACTTTTATTAGACCAACTCAAATAGTTGGAAAAATTCTTGTTTGCAAGCTTTCAGGAACAAATACCCTTCATCAGGCTGAGAAAGTGTCTGCATCTGCTCTTCTTGGATGGAGTAGTAAAGCATCCAGAGGCCAGTACATATGCAAGAAAGTCAGTCAGTTAAAATGTAAATTGAGGTGGTCAGTGGGTGAGACAGGTGGTGGGGGGAAGGGGAATGAATGTCACTGTAGTCACTGGATGAGGATAGGGAGGGAGGGGAAGGGAATGAGAATAGCTGGTAAACAGTGGAGGGTGTGGGAAACTGGGGCCAGGGGAGTGCAGGCAGGCCAGGCAGGGACGGGGGACAGGGGCAGGAGCCAGGGCCTCCACCCAGTGCAGGGCTTACCATGTGTCCAGGGCTGGTGAGGCTGGTGGTCCTTCCCATCGGCAATAGTGTCCGGCTGCACCCAGTGTGCTTAGTCTATGGTGCTCAGCATGCAGGTGCCTGGCCAGGGCCTTTTCTCCCTCCAGAAGGAGATGGTGCTGCTGACGGCCAGCAGTGTCATGGCTAGCCATTCCTTGTGGTGGGGGCTGGGACCTGGTGGTGGTGTCTGGCACTATTCAGCTGCAGAGGCAGCCACTGGTGAGGGATCCCTGTGCTGATAGTGGATTGAGCATTCAGGGAGCTGGTTGGGCCAGGATGCTGAATGCCCAAGGGTCCCTCCTCCAGTGACATGTCACCTCCTTCATTGACATCTCATCAGAGGGGGCAGGGCAGGGACTCAGGCAGGCTGCCCCTGCTGGTGTAAACCTCATGGCTGTGGTCTGGATCCCAGGGCATCAAAATTTGATTCTTCTGCCTCATGAAGGGCATGGTCTTGTGGGCACAACTGGACCAACACTTATGGTCAGTCATGGCCACCCACTATGCCTGTGAAGCTATGACCTTGATGTGGAACTGCTGTGCTGAATGGGAGTGCCCACACAGGGCCTGCACTACCCTCAGGCTACCTGTAGTGTGTCCCCCAGGGCACAAAATGGCTGCAGGCTTTTATAGCCTGCATTTAGAGGCTGCTGTAGGATGCAGCTCAGCCCTGGGCTAGGAAAGGATCCCAGCTAGAAGCCCTGGGGCTGGCCTCAGGCTGGCCCCCTAGTGGCAGGGTAGACCCAGCAGTAAATTTGCTGCCAAGTCATGTCTACATATGCGTTACTGCACAGTAACAAATTGGAATTAAATTTGCTACCTGCATTTGCAGGTAGCAAATTTAATCATGATTAGCCATTTTTACTTGCAGCAAGGGCATGCACGTGTGGATGGTTCCCATACTGCACATTAAACTAGGCTAGTGATCAATAATGCATCATGTATAGACACACCCATTATCTAGAAAATGTCAGGATGCCTGTCAAGCTAATGACTATGGTGTGTGTAGGTAGCCAAAAGAAGTTACAGAATATTACTCATTGTTTCTTTGCCATAGTTTTGGAGTTTGGGATGGGAGTTAAAAAAGGGTGCAACTAAAAAAATGTCAAACAACACTGCTTTCAATTTTAGTATCTGCATTTTATTACAACATATAAATGTATCTGGCAAAATAAACATATACAATTTAAGGTACCTTTTTAAAGGGATTATAACAAATTCAGAATGTAACATTGGATTATGGTTTTAGGGTGCATCTACATGTGCATTAATGAGCTGTCTTTATGGCACATTAAGTTTAGTACCTGTAATAAAACGTACTAAGCTTAATGAGCTGTAATTGGTGTTACTGTGCAGTAGCACTGGTGCAGGTTTTAGGTGCTGCTAATGTGAAGTAGACTAATTCTACTGCACATTAGTGCATCATGGTCAAAGCCATATTAATGCGCTAATGAACAGCAGAATTAGTTTACTTTGCTTTTAGCATCTCATGTGGACACACCCAGTATACATAAAATTAAGTCTTTATGGAATCAAGGACCAAGAAATCTGTGTAATAATTTGAGGCAGTTTATAAATCTCAATGAACTATGAAATATGTCCATGGAAATTATTGCTAGTTTTGTTTTCTGTGGCAACAACATATTGTGTTTATCTGGATGATTGTAAAGAAACCTTTGGTTATGGATGGCCCGTAATAACCAGTTTGTCAGATTTTTATTTGGTGATAGCTATCATTAGACAGTGATTGTTAAAATGTAAACCTTAGAATATTCCCAGGACAATCTGGATCTGAACCATAATCCTGCCGTTGTTTAGGGCCGGGGTGGGCAAAATACAGCCTGTGGGCTGTATCTGGCCTGCCAATTGATTTTATCTGGCCTGGATAGAATCAATTGGTGGGCCTGCCAATGGTGAGTCTGCCCCCAGTCTTTGCTGGAACAGTGGGGGACGTTGGGCAGAAACAGCCTGTCCTGCTGGCCCACTTGGCACTGTGTGGCAGCCTGGGAGATGGATTCCAACCCTGTGGTGCTGGGTGGACAGGTCTGCTTCTGCCCATCATCCCCCACCATAGCAGCAGAGGCTGGAGCACCACCCACTCACCTGGCACTGCATAATAGAAGGGAGGGCAAAGGGGGATATAATGAAAGGGGCCCAAGACACCCCACCGATACCCCCATGAGCCCCACATGGGCCAAGCAAGAAGCCCATGACAAGCAGGGAAACTTACCTTCAGGCCTTGAAACAGCAGAGCTGCAGCAACACGTGGTGCCACCACTGTGATTTAAAAGCTCTCTGGCAATGAAGCTAGGCAGGGCCAGGCTGATGACATCAGCCACCAGTGCCACTGCAGGGAATTTAAAAGGCACTCAGAGTGCCAGTAGATGGGGAGGAAGGACTGCCTCCGAGCCAGTAAGGTCCAGGGTGGATGTAGCCTTGGATTACCAAAGCAGCAAATTGCCAGAACCAGGAAGGCTCAACTATTCCATAGGGGAGCAGGCTCCATCAACAGGGCTAGTATGTTGAGCCCAGGCTTACTCCCTGAGCAGCACTCATAATGAGCTGGGAGAGACCTCAGAAGCCCAAGAGAAGTATCGGGTTCAGAGCAACAACTCCACCAGAGTGGGGGGGGTGTTGTTTATTTATTTTTGTGTTGTCCATTGTTGCCTCTTCATTGTCCGTTGTGAAGATCATCTAGGGGTGCTGAGAGGACACAGGCTGATGTGGTCCTTTTCCCAAGCCTATGGGAAGGAGTATCCCCACATTCAGGGATCTAAGGATCTATGCTAAAAGGGCCAGATAGAATCTCTGGCAGAGTCAAAAGAACCAGAACCAGTTCTGGAACACTGTATCTGAACAAGACACCTCAACAACGATGGTTGGCGTGTGGCTGGGGTGTAGGGGATGTGAAGCCCCAAGGTCAACTGCTCTGGGAAACCATGGGTACCCTGAGTGGAACCTCTCTATTTTCATCACTGAACCCTCCTTTGAATTCTTTCCATCAAGTCATGGCAGGTGAATAAAGGGGAGTCCTATCATCCCAGATATCTACCAAACCTCTAGACCAACTAACTAGGAGTGTTACAGGGGAAATGAGCTTCCCACCCTGCCCCTCCTCACTCTGCACAGTGGGTGGGGAGGAGGCCAAGAGGTGGGCCATTCCTCCTCCCCCAAAGCCCAGCTCTGTGGGGCTACAAACACCATAAACCCTCCCTCAGCACAGTAGAGCTCTCAGCCCTGTTCCTGCCTGTTGGTGTCAGCCATGCTGGGCAATGCGAGGCAGACGGGAGGAGTGGAGATAAAATGCTACAGCCCTGAGCAGGGTCATGCTTCTGCTTCTGCTGCTGCTTTGGCACCATCCTTGGCCCGGTTGCCAGGGGCATGTGTGTGTGTGTGTGTGAGAGAGTGTTTGTGCATGAATTAGTGTGTGTGTGCACATGTGTGCAGCCCTCAACAGCCCACCAAAACTCATTAAGTTGTTCTCCAGCTCAAATAATTGCCCATCCTTGTTTTAGGGCAATGCATTATTGTTGAGTTTCCAACGGCTTAAAGAAACATACTGATCATTTTTCAGTTTCTCCAGTTGGGAAAAAAGATTAATGATATTGCATTGTTACAAAACATTAAAAAAAATATTCCTTTAAAAAAAAAAAGTAGAGGTAACAGTTAAAACCAAGAAAATAAAATGGGATATTCAGAGCCTTAATGAATCTTATTGGAAATGACTGCACCCATTGAATAAATATCCTGGTGAAGTAATGATGCTTTCATAAATTATCTTTTCAATCGTACTTAGAACATATTAAGACACTTATTTAAAATCTAAATGTTCCATAATCGTAAATTAGATTCCCGCATGACTTCAACATTGTTTATAGAAAACCAGCACAAAACATTAACAAGCGTGAGCCCCAGAAGTAGTGCTTCATTTGTCAGCTCCTATACCAAATTAAAATACTTCAGTGAATCGCAGTAGGACATTTTGAGCAACAAAAATAGGCCTTTTAAACTCTTTGTATTAAAATGAATGCATGGCATTTGTTAATTAATGATAGCATTTACAAGAAATACACAGCTATAAAAGAAGTATGTTCATTTTAAAATGTCCAAGTTACTTGGAATAAAAATGGTTATGACTATCAAATGTTAACCAATACATTTTGCATTTAGTTCTTAGTCCTGAGTAGCTTTCAATTTCTTTCAGAGAATTTAGCTAACTGTGGTTGTTCAGCTGGTTGCTGCACAACTCATTAAAAGTTTAAACAACATAACTAAGCAATTCAATGGTTTTACCAGCTGCTCATCACAAATGAGGACTAGGCTTCATAGACCTTTCTGTGGGGAAAGGGGGCACATTTACATGTAGTGAGAGAGTACTAAATGGCACACTCTAACTGTTACACAATTATTATAATACTGCTTTACTCCATAACATCTGATTTTTAAGTATCTTCCAGCCCTTTCTTAATGCACATTTTGGAAGTGCAGTAATAATACCTCTGGTAAATTGGCTTTGTCCCATTCACTTGCTTTAGTTATCTATAAGATTTAGTAAATTTTGAATAAACATAAGCAAAAGTATAATGAAATCAGAGTCTATAACACTTTTAATCTTGATATCCATTCAGTGGCCCGCTTGGTTATTTCATTACATCTTAATTTGCAACTGTTTATTACACATATTTGTATTGCTTGTGCATCCATTCAGAAAATGAGTCCTGGGAATGGCCTACTTAGGAAACAACAGTTGGATTGTCTGCCTAAGAAAGAGTATTTATTCATCTAGAGATTGAAAAAAAATGTAATAGATATTAACTTCTAGCAGTAGATTGGGCAAGCAAAATATGGGAGTTACAAATAAAAGGTATAGAGGCAAAACTTGCATGAAAAGCCAAGTATTGTCATGATTTCAGAAATGATAAAAAAAGAAGGATGTTATGGGTCTACCATGACTAATCTCTACCTGCTTTTATTTTTCAAATCAACATCTAGTCACATTATGTCTTAGAAATATGAAACTTCTCTAACTGCTGGAAGAAGGAAGAGCTCTTCTCTCCTTTCTTTTTCATCTTTTCTCCCCTCTCCTCCCCACACTTCTT
>NW_005842113.1:955531-995369 GCF_000455745.1 Alligator sinensis | reverse complement strand
TTCCCTACAAGTAACTCTATTGCTTCTGCTTCTCTTATTTTTCTTAAGTACCTGACTCATTAGCAGTGTGGCATTGACATAATTCTTCACAGTTTCTGCTACCCGCAAGATTCTCAAAAGAAATAGTGAAACTGAAATTACAGGAGTAGGGATGTCAAATATGTGGATATGGTACACAAGATTCATAAGTGAGCCAGGAATTCAGAAGCAGGCTGAGTGGAAGAAGGGCCTGCTGATGAAATCTGAGGAATGGACCCCAGTTGGGGCACATGTTAGTGTCAGTGGATGAGCAACAGCTGCATTAACCTCAGGGTCCTCTGCTGTCACATGCCGCACCTTTGTCACCACTTGTCCTGCTGCTACCGCCACATGTCCAGCCTGCGAGGAATCCTGTGGTCCAGATCTGGCCTACAAAGGGCCATGTGAGTTTGACAGGTAAGTTTAAGTTCTTGCCACCAAAGTTTGCAAAAATATGCTATGGAGATGTTAGTTTGCAAACGGGAAGAAGGTACTGCTTCCTTTGGTTAATGTCCTGTTCACATATCAAAAGATTATGTTTAAAGCCAAAAAGGCTTAAAACCTATTTATTTTTAAAATGGAAGCTTGAATTATGCAGAAACTGATGTTTTATGCCCAGATCTTCAAACCCATGTGGTGTCTAAAGTGCAACTTAGGTGGAATTTATATCTCTAAGTCTGAGTGATCCACAAAAATCTTAATTAATTGCTTAGGCATCTACAAGTCCATAGGCGGTTATGTTTTCAGCAGTAACATTACTCAGGCACCTAAAATTTTCCTACTGTGCATACCCAGAGGCACTTCCATCTTGGTTGAGCTGAACATCTCAAACATATCTCATGCCTAAGTACATTTGGAATTCATAAACTAGGGTCCCTGACAGCTTGTCAGTTAAAGGTTTCATAGGATCTGATGCATGATCCCAATAATCTTGCTTCCTGCCTTGCTACACATACATGGCAGGAGGTGTGACTGTGGGACTCGGGGATCAGATCTCCATTCACCATACTGCTGGTGCAGGGGGACCCTGGGATCATGATCCTGGTCTCCCCCTGCACTGGCAACTAGGAAGCCATTCAGTTGATCCCCATTCCCAGCCTCAGCAGCATATGGGAGTCAAAGGCTCCAATGCGTCTCCGAGGCTGTGGGCACCAATCAGCTGACTGCTGTTCCCCCTCAGTGGCGCACCAGAGATGTATCACCGAGGCTGGGAGCCCTAAGCCCAACTTATTTCACTCTGGAACATCCAAAGAGTCATGTACTCAAAGGGAGAACATTTTAATTGCTTTAAAAGATTTCAAGAGAAAATGTTAATTTTAGTTAATGCTTGTAGGTTAAGTACTGTATTAGTTGATGTTACCCCTGATTCTGCAAAAGGAATATAAAATCTAAATAGCAGCATGTTCTGTGAATGTAGAATCATCACAACCAAGATTTTTGAAAACCATGTTGCTCATGTGGGACAGCCAATGACTTGTCTTTTAATACCAGTTGTTCTAGAGAATCACTGGGGTTAGGTTACTTGGTAGGCTAGTTCTGCAAATTAAAACTTTTAGATTTTGATGTTTATTCCTCTCTTGCAGATTACTGCTCAGATTAGATTTATACAGCCTTTACAATTTTTCATCGGACAAACTGAAAAGCTTTTGCCCTTTGTGTTGACATTTTATGAAAAAATGCTGAGTGTGTATGCACTTTCATTCATTTTTATGTATATTTTTCACTGTCCTAAAAATATGATGACAATGTAGCAGAGATGGTATGATGATGATGACTGTCAGTGTGTTGTAAGAACTATAGACTCTTTTAATAGAAACTTAACTTTTATATTTCCATTGTGATATCAGAGATGAGGTAGCACCCTGCCGTGTTGAGTGACTAAAATGCTGCATATCCCAGTGAAGTGCCACTATAATTGCTGGCCTCTGAAAATATGAAGTATTTTGAATGCAAAATTAGTCTGCAAAGATTATCCTGAAATTCTGGCCTCGCTGAAATCATGAACTTCTTTAGATTCAAGATCCCACTTATTTTCAAGCAAATTTCCATTTCTGTAATACTTCAACATTTCTTGAAATATTTATTTTTTGTTTGTCTGACTGTATACTTTAAAATTTGAATCCTTTATTTGCACCATTAAGATACGGAAATATAGAGATAGAAAACTGCTTCCCAAATATAGATGAATTTAACAAAAAATAGAATGATTCATTTCCCACCATCCAGAATAAAAATCTTCAAATTTCTGCACATAACATTTAAAAATACTTCCCACTCATATATTACTGCCTAATATATAAAATAATATTTTTGTGCATCTAGGGTATACCATATGAAATCCTCATGCATGCAGCTTCAAAGCTTCCAGTGAGTAATTTGCTTCATTTTGCTTCTATTTCCTAGTTCCTAGTAATAAAATCTTTTGCCTCCTTGAACATTTTTTTTAAAAACCGACTTCTGTGTCCTCCTTACTAATAAAGAAAAAAAATGCTTTTCTAGAAAAATTTTAAAAGTGGCTTCATGAAGAAAAATGAGGTTGGATTTAATTTGGACGTGCAAATATATATTCTTAAGGCTGTGGAAATAAGACAGCCTACAACTTTGTTTCATGATGCAGCTAATGCATAACTGAAGAAAAATGTGTTTGTGCTTGTTATAATATTTAAAGATGATAATAGGTGTTTACACAGGTATGTATTTTATGAAAGGATTAACGTTTTGTTTTGAAAATATCTTTGTTAACACAATGAGCATGCACTAGTCTGGCTAATGTCATTTAGTTCAGCAAATACCAGTAATTTTAAAGGAAAACAAATGACTGCTTTATTTTGTGACATGAAATATCACTTCAGGGAAATGATACTACTCACACCATACTTTCAAAGCAAAGTACGGGAAAACATTTCCATGCCAAAATATATGTATTTCTAGTTTACTTTGGCATCAACCAGTGAATTTATCTTAAACATAACTTTGATTGCCTTGATATTAGCCATTCTTTATTTCTTAAGTGTTTATTACCAGTAATTATTCATTATCAATTATATAGTATTGAATTTTAACAGTCATTTATTGATTGTTATTTTTAATGATTAAAACAGGGTCAATGACATGTGCAAGTGCTTGGGACACCTTTTCTAATTCAGGGTGTATCATGAGTAATTAAAGGGCCACATAATGCTTTTAAAACCGTTGATCATTTTGTAATTTTTGTTGCAAAGGCATTTTGTCATTTCTCTGGCTGACGACATGGAATTTGTCAACTTTAAGTTATATATTATTACATATTTAGCTACTGAAAAAGAAGAAAACATGCTCTTTGAAAAAGTTCTTGGAATATAACTTCTACTTCTAAAACTATAAGAACTGTGGCTGAATCATCATGTAAATGTAGTCATTCAGTTTCATGAACTTTTCTACCATGAATTTGACTAAAATAAAGAATTTGTTTTTCATGGTTTTTTTGGTCTTTCTAGAAACACTGCTATTGAATCTAAAAGAAAGGTTTCCCAACTCTTAATAAAGAAGGACAAACTTGACATTTATTTTCCTTTTATAAATTTGTGTGATACATTTCTTAATGTCAGACAGCTTCTTCATGTGAATGAAGTTTTATTTAGGTAAGGAATTCACTAGCCTGATCATTTAGCTGAAAACAACTTATCAGGGACAGATTTTCAATATTGCTCAGCTTGTGCTTATGCTCTTAACTTTGAGTAACTAACTTTTCTTAAGTGCTCAACAGCAGTCTTTGTTCTTAACTAGGAACAAAGCTTTTTTCTACATCTGCTTCCAAAGGTCTGAGTTTGAGTTTTAATTTTGGACCTTTGCTCCCCATTTGGCAAAGATGTTAAAATTCAGGATATGGGTCATTCCATCCAAGACCATACAAATCTCTTCATATTGGGTCAAGAAGGCTCAACTATTTCAGTAAGTACTGACTCTAATTCTTCTGCTAATATTTCACGTTAAATCCTGTTATAGTTTGAATTAAAAAAATCTTCACTTAGCAACATTGTTGAAGTGATATATACAAGCAGGCAGACTTATTAATATATTTTCCAGAACAATGGACGTGTATGTCAAATCAACTGCATTCTTTATTGGGGGACATATGATACTGAAAACTATCAGCGACCTCAGAGTTGAAGTATAATTAAAAGATCTCAAAGGCAGCTTCTATTTTCTACTTATTGTTAATATTACTATTTTATTTTTAAAAATGTGCTGCATGATGAATGGGTATGCTTGATGTGTTCTGTTCCACATCCTAGAAAACCTGTTTATACAATTGCAAGAAATGTTTTACAAACATATTTCATCTACTTGTGCTGCTTGTCCACTTTCATTTCTTTAATACAAAGATGAAAACTGTAAGCTAAATGTTTGTGAGACTGAAGTAAACAACCTCTGTTCCAGTAAACACTTACCCCCCCAAAAAGGATGAGAAAAAAGAAACAGTTCTACTTCATACCACTGGCAATTTCAAGTTGAGGTACTAATTCAAACTTCAGTTTTCAGAGCCAAATATCTAGCACCCGATTAATTTCTTTTGTGGTATTTATTTAGGAACTGTTGTTATTAATGAATTTTTCATACTGGGCTACCACATATTATCGCCTTGTCCATCTGTCTAGTAGATGTTGAGATCTGAGAAGGCCAGCTGTAGCAGCTGTATTTCCCCTTGAATTACAACATTAAAAACTTTAATCTCTGAACCTGTGTGGCCTTCTTGTATTTCAAATCAGTTTCAAAGCAATGCTATTAACCCTTTTTGAATGCATGTGGCAAACCACAGGAAGGTTTTTTTGTTTGGTTGGTTGGTTTTTAATATTGCCTACCCATTTTAAAAGAATGTGTTTGTTGGGTACTCTATGCACAATGTAGCAGCATTGGAAGTTGTTGTAAGAAATATGCAATAAGTGTAATAAGGCAGTTCTGTGCCCTGGGCAGAAGTAGTACCAGGGGCAGCAGCAGCAGCGGCTAGGTTACTGGTGGCAGTGGTGAGCAGCTGGCAGCTATGGTGGTTGCTATATTTACGTCTCCCTGCCAACTTGGCACCTGGGGCTGTTGTGCTGCTCACCACTTATAATTATGCTACTGGAAAGAAGCAATGGTTTCTTTGGTAATATTTTTATTAGGTCAACTGAAATTGTTTGTGCCTGAAAACTTGTTTAACATTTTGCCCAACTATTTAGTCAGTCTGTTGTTTCTGTGCAAAATGGCAGTTAATGAACAATGAATGGACCACATTTTTTTACTGAGAAATGTAATGATTCCTTCTCATCATATAAGGGTGTGGGTTTAACAGGCTTGTTTGAAACTCTTCAAATAGCTGCATAAGGGATGTGAGCTTCAAGTCAGTGTCACACATTAAATTGCCTTGCATACACTGAATATTTTTGGTGTACAATGTTTGTTATGGAGATGCTTAACAAGATAGAAAACTTCTCTACTGTAAAAATATATTTATAGAAAGAAGTGACTTGAGATTTTAAATCTTAAATGGACTGATTTCTCTAAAGATGTTATTTTGTAATTTAGTTAAGCACTAAATAATTATTTCTTATAGTTATTTTGTGCCTGTAAGGATGCTGGCCCTTTAATAGGCTTGGTCTAACGTAAAATTGCTGGGAGTGGTGGCTCAGAAGTGAGGGCTTCAAGCAGTAGTATGGTAGGGTGGTCTTCCAGTTATATCAGTCTCTGTATTAATAAAGTCTAACCTGCTCCTGAAAGCTGACTATGACTCTTCTGCTAAACTCATGAATAATATAGGGTATCAGAAGGGGTTTGAGAGAGTGCTTTGGTGTTCTGGAAAAGAACAGACTAAGAGTTTCAATGCAGGTGAACCTCTCCTGAAATGCAGAAGCAGAATGGATCCAGTGATTCAGGCAAGAATTTGAATTTTTCCTGAAAGCCAGTGGAGCTACAGGAAAAAAAGTGAGGAACAGAAGGTAACCATTTTTCTGAATATTGCAGGGACAGAATGAGTAGCTTTATTTATTAGTTTTGCACTGACTGCTAGACAGCAAGCCAGTTTTGAGACTAAGATACAATAACTACATCTGAAGAACATTGGATGCCTACAACAGATGAGACTTATGAGATGCATCTGCTTGGTGTAGAAATGATAGGGAGGGAGAAACTTTTGAGCCATCTAAAAGATTTAATGATATCTAGTTAAATGTGCAGTTTTGGAGAACTCAGAGTGCTGCATCAGAGACGAGATAATATGGAGAATTGGAGACCAAAGAATTAGAAGAGGACTTCTCAAGGAACCAGACTTAAGTATGGCTAATGCAATTAGAATGGACCAGGCTGCTGCACAGAACACAAGTTTTGGAGGGGAATAAAGATCCACTTACTGTTGATCTGATTGCTAAGAGCAGAAATCAAGCATGCAGCTTTGGTCTACTCTAAGTCTCTACTCCACGCAAAGTGTACAAACAGTTTCTAGAGCATGAAGGACTGCAGATGCAGTGTAGGAAAGCAGATCCAGACTATGTTCTGCCTGTGGACAGAAATACCATGTATGCCTGAAACTGAATCACTTTGCTAGAATCTGCAAGCAAGCCCAGACTGTTCCTGTATAGAAATGAAGTATAGACATATTTCATATTGCAATGGGAACAGGAGTGCACAGGGGAGGAAATAACAACACCATTTTCAGAGAAAAGGATTTCTTCATAAGATTGTCAGGCCACAGCCTCAAACCTGAGGTGCGCTGCTCCTTAGGGTCCCAAAACATGATTGTTGATTTGACAAAGTACGGTAATATGCTTGTCTCAATAGTAGCAAAGTAGCTGGAGCTCTTGTCCATCAATATGTGTGGAGGCTGGGAGCAGTGGCAAAGCAGCCTGGTGCCAGCTAATCAGAAATGCAAGGCAGTGGCCACCAACTATTGAAACTAATAGGACTTCAAAAAGATCAGCAGAAAGTCAATACAGGGAACAGCAGATACAGATTTAGCACCAATGAAAGCATCACAGTGTTGATTCTCAGAAGCTTATATAACAAAATGTTTTATTTTTGGGATTTAATTTTTTTGAAATCTAATTGTTAGAGTTTTTAGTATTTTATCTTCAGACAAGAGGACGACTGTTCTGTATCTGTTTTCTAAGAAGATTAGTGTGTATGAGCTATCATTTTTCCCTTTAGACAAGTAGTGCATCTCTGACTCACAGAAGACAGTCAGCACTGTTTACCAGAACATTTTCTTTTTTAAGCAAAAATTGCGGCCCAGCCCTCAATTTTTCCTCTCATTTGTTCTGGCTCAAAACACATCAAAGGCTAAATGCCAAGATGCTCACTGAGATACTGACTCAAGAACTAGTAAATAGGTATACGTGGGTTTGCAGTGTAAGGACCTTGAACAATTCCTTCCTAAGTGTTTAGTTAGCCTTTGGTACAGACTAGCAGTGTTCAACTTTTTAGCACCCTGGGCCAGATGAGGCATGGAGGGCCGGTGTGCAGGCTGGATTGGACTCTGCGTGCACCAGGGGTCCTGTGCCACCTCTGCTAGTAGGGATAGAGACCCCTGCATCTGCCTTCTGGGATTGGACCCCAGAGCTCTTTGCTGCCCCCACCCACTAGGATTGGTCCTGGGGGCCCCCACTGACTCCACCTAGACCCAGAGGCCCTTCATTGCCTCTGTCTGTCAGGTTGGGCACCATGTCATCTCTACCAGGTGCTGTGTACTGCAATGAGGCTCTGGGGCCCTGAGCCGCATTACTGCGATTGGGCCTGGTGCTGCCCTACATGTTTGACCCAGTGTGCAGGGCCATGTCCCATGGGGTTCCCCTTGAATGAATGGGGAGCCCCATGGGCCAGAAGACAAAATACCAGGGGCTAGATCTGGCTCACAGGCTGAGGCTTAAGCACTCCTGGTACAGTTAATTACTTTCCTTCTTGATATCGCAGATGTATCAGATTGCTCAGAAAGATACTTCTCTAAACAGATAGGTGAAGTATACTTCAGTGGCAGGCTGTGGTCACTTAGCTTTACTTTCTGACTATAGACCCAATTAGTAACCTTCTGATTAATTTCAAATTTAGTGATGGAAATCAGTCTATTAGGCCAGCGGAGGCAGGCAAGATTCTCTTCATTTTTGTTGTCAAGGGATCTTTGAGGATTTAGCTACAATGATTTTTTTCCGGTTGTTATTGCAGGGATCCTGGTTTTCTCTGATAAAAAATCCCCAATTTTCTGGTTAAAAAAATAACCTAAAATCCACATTTTTGTGAGCAAAATGAAACACCACTATATATGTATCTTTGTATTAGTGGTGTTTCATTTTAGTCAGAGACAAATGTGGATTTTGGGTTACTTTTTTTAACCCCAAAATTGGGGTTTTTTTATCAGAGAAAACCAGGGTCCCTAGCCATTAGTAACTGAATGATTTATTATTCATCATTTCACCTTTCTGTTCAGAGAAACAAGTGTGAGCCAGGCATACCTTGGGGTTGGTAGCGGATAAGGGGTTTAAGCAGAATATTTAGTTATCAATTCCTGAGCCTGTAAAGCAGGGTTTTCAAACTCCTCTAGCCCCATCAAGAAGAGTCTCCAACTGGGCCCCACCTCCAGCTGCCCCACACCTAAATTCCTGGGGCCTTCAGGAGCCCCACAACCCAGGTAAAATGGCTCTATGCATCAAATCTGGCTTACAGCCTGAATTTTTTACACCCCGGCTCTACAGGATTTGTTCTGTAAAACTTAAATATTATTTTGTAGAGGGTAGCTTTCTACCATTTTTTCCTTCCACCCCACTTGCCCCCTCTCCCCCAGCCCATATTAAGCAAGAAGTGTTAGACAAGTTCTAATCTTTGTATTTCTCTATCCATTAGCTGCCCTCTTCATACTATGGAATATCTTCCATGGAAAGAATAGGCTGGACCACAAACTGAGGCCTAGTCAGTTTTCTTCCTATTTCAGTACAGATCCATTCTGCTGCAAGGATCACTCCAAAGTTTCATTTGCCATCTTTACTGCAGACCTGGACAGTGACAGTTGAAGAATATGTTTTCCTTATCCTAGGATAAGGACTAATTGTTGACTCAATTAGTCAGCATTTATATTGAGTTGTAACATATGGCTGTACTATTGCTTATGTAAGTTAAATGTGCTGACTGACCATTTAATTGTACAGATGGCTTTCATTCTGGTGCGTTTTGTCTTTCTAAAAAGGTTTATAAAAATCTGTCCATGGACACTAGTCTGTATGAGTTGTGGTCATTAAAAAAGTCTAACAGTCTTGTACAGTGAACACAGCAACTGCTGCTTCCGGCAGCCTAAGTTATAGTGCAATCAGGACATGTTTACATGGTGCCCTATGGCGACGTAGTGATGCGCTATAGTGACTTATGGCACATTACTGCAACATAGCGATCACATGATTGGCAGCTACATTGCTGTAGCAGAGCACTCCCCCAGTATAGTTGGATGCTATGGCGATGTAGTGGCAAAATCTAACCATGCACTGCATGCGCGGTGCAGTAACCAGCAATACTATGCCATGCTTTAGCACTTCCAAAAGGAAGTACTAAAGCACGGTGCCATAGCTATGGTACCTTATGGCAACGTGTAGACACACCCTCAGTCTGCATGTGTATGTATACACAAAACTATGTGTGTAACAGATTTGTGTCAATCCATTAATTCTGACTGTATTCTGGTAGTCCTTAGTTTTGGATCTAACTTTCTGTCTTGAGTGAAGAAGGAAGGGAGCAAGAGGGAATATGCCATAGCATAATATCATATCTAGGTAGGACTATACTATTGTATTTATTGTCAAGAGCCCTTACACACAAGGGAAATTCCTATTTCTAAACATTTATAATTATAATTTTAATAATATTAGCCTGGGCTGGCTAAAGTATTTATATTTATACCCATGTCAAAGTTAAATACGAAAGTGTGAATAGCTGTGAGAAAGAAAATTTGACAAAAAAGATTTTGATCAGACTGAAAAATTTGTATTGCTGCTACGTGATTTCCACCCTGCTCAAAAAACAAACAGTTGTAGTATTTTAAGCTTACCATGAACCTAGTCCCCAGTTAGGATTCAATATTGGTTACTGGATTTGTCATCTCTACCCTATTAACTTCCCTGAAATTCCCCAAGTGCAGCCCCTACGTTTTAGCATCCTTGTGCCCCAGCCAGCCACTGTCACCGGACACACATTTCAGCACAGTGATTTACTCCTCCATAAGATAATACCATCCATGACAGTCCTATCTATGATGGAGTTAATTAATTGACTGTACCTAATACCAGCACGTATGTAGATGGTGATTCTTTATTGCAGAGCTAATTAATCTACTCTGTAGTAAAGCGTACATGTAGATTCACCATTCGATTTTAAATTTAGGTGAAATAAAGATTTGGTCTTGTTTTTTTCTGAGTTACCAGTTCTGAATGGCAGGTTTTTTTATGGATCTTTTTTTCTGAGTTACCAGTTCTGAATGGCAGGGTTTTTTATGGCTCCCACAGAACTTTGGTATTTCTCAGCACCTGAGCTGAATTTCCAGAGAATAGCCAGTATTCTGGTTTTTAAAAAACATGGAAGTGCTGTCAGTAGGCTAATGTTCATTACATAGCAGTGTAGAGATGTACTCCTTATTGATTGGTGTAAGATGCAGACAATGTATATTGAAAGCTTGTACTTCATAGAGACTCTATAGAGGGAATCAATTTATATCCATATGATATAGCACCTGATATGCTTGTAGGGACATCTAGATGTATCAAAGAGTTTGTCAGTATCAACCCTGTTCTAAAGAGCTTTCCTTTTAAATGCTACAGTGTGGGAAGGCATTGACTTTTGGATCTGTTTTCTTAGACTACACCTGAAATTCTAATTTGAGTATTTGGTGCCTCTGTATCACAGTGATGATGTACTAAAAACCTGTGGGTAGGCAAAAATTAATATCCCTTTTGCATTTTTGTTTATACAAAGACAATGCGATTTTTAGGACACCATAACAAGGCAATATACAGCTAATAGATATGAGAACACAGCAGATGGGCCTCATGATGCTGGAAAATAATTTGAGGATAAGCGATATCTACAACATTAATATAGTGAAAAGAGTCGCATCTGAGCTTCACAGATTTGGCCAGGGAAGCAGCAAAGACTCATATTCCAAACTCTTTCCAAACAAAAGTTACCCCAGGGAAAACAGATGCCAATGCAGAGGCAGAAGCTTTAATAATAGCAATAGATTTACCATCTGCCATTTTATGGGACAAATAATCAAGGATTAAAGATTTAATACCAGAGATGAATTTTTTTCCTGTCCTGGATTTTGCTCATAAATCTCTCTAAACTCTTTCAGATTTGTTGTGGCAACACATTTCCACTGAGAAAACAGGAGATCAGCGATCTTATCCTGAAATCCAACCTTTTGCAGACAGTCTTTGGCAGCAGACGTGCAATGATCCAAAAATCCTTTATGGCAGGCTTGTTCATTTACATCCCTCTAATTTCCATAGGACTACAGGGACTAAGGGATTGAATGAAATTGTCATGTGGATTGCCGGTAGAAGTGCAATCAGAAAAGACCATTTAGAGAAACCTGTTAACTTTGACAACACCTGGAATGAAGTGAAAAAAAAAGTGTTTACCAAAAAAACCCCAATCTCAAAACCAGAACCCTCTCCCCCCCTAAAAACTACAGGACCAGATATGTCTTTCTGCTCTTCAAAAGAAACCGGCTTGGAAAATCTTCAGAGATTTGTGGTTTGCCTGGGAGCCTCCTGGGGCTGCAGCAGTGGTGATCCTGCCACCCAAAGCCCGGCCAGCAGCCGGTGTGTAGCTCCAGCTGGCCAGGTTCCAGTTTTGAATGGCATGCATTGCCCCCACAAGTACCACTCTGCTTGTTTTTCTGCAGGTTTTTTTACCCCTAGATATCCAGGGGTCAAAAAAACCCAATCCCTGGACTGCTCTCTTGCAGTGCGGAGAACAGCTGAATGTACAGTACATGGCACTTTGGAAACGTCTGCGGCGCCACATACTGCATAGCTGTGCTTGTCTTGACATGGCCAGTATTATCATAAAAAACATGATTGAGCTTTCCCCTCGCTTGTTTACACTGAAATAAATAAAAAATACCTCAGTTAACTTCAGTGTGAAATTGATATCAATAAGATCAGTCTGTATATATTTATTGTGTCTAACTATTGTGCTTCTATGGAAGAGATTCTTGAACTACATAGTAGTTTCGTAACTCCATCTAATAAAACGAATCTTGTTTAGTGTCACACTATTTGTTCTAAATAATATCATGAAACTAAATGTTGTTTTATGCAGAAAAGTTGTTCCATTACTTTATTATTTTTCTTTTCTTTTAAATCAATGAAAATTCTTTAAACCTTTTTTTTACATTACTTTGCAGTCAGAATAAATAATATATTTTTTTTTAAAGTTAATTTTAGAGTGCGTGCTGAGGTGTATACATGTATGCACATTTTGGGTTTGTATTTCCCTATCATAGAAAAAAATAGTGGAATAAAGGAAATTTTATTTTGTGTAGTTTCTATGAAAAATATATTGTAATTGTGAATGAATTTGATATCTGTACCCCCATGTTGGCTAAATTTATCTGTGACTGCTGACTTTACAAATATAAAGTGTTTTGAGGTGTTTTTGCTCAACAGGGATTATTCAAATGCCAAATATGATTACTGTTTTTAGTCTGAAGTGGAACTGGTTTTGATATCCGATATGACTTACGGCATAAAATGGAGTTACTGTGCAGTTGCACCGAGGAATGGCTTTTTCGTGATGCTGACTGCCCAGTAGCTCATGACTACTATGCAGTAGTGTCATGCCACACTTCCTGCCATGTGACCCTACTGCATAGTGGTCATGGGCTACTGCGCAGTCAGCATCTCATGTAGACTTGGGCAGTGTCAGCGTATGCTGCAGTCTACTTTGATTAACTTATCCTTCAGCTCCTGACCTTAAGAGTTTTTAAGATAACTTGTTTGATAGGTAACAATGGTGCTTTGTGCCTTGCAATTCTAAAGATCTAATTGATTTAGGTTACTTTTTCATGTAGATTTTGTCATGAAAGCATGTAATTCCTCTATATTAATGAAAGCGTAATTACAGAGAGGTGAAGAAATGGATGTATGCTGGAACTTTGCAGGTTCATAATGCTTTTCCTTTAGTAATTCAAGAACAAAAGTATCATTAATCTATGCCTTTGAAACAGCACTAGGTACATCAACCACAATTTCAGTGAACTTTCAGAATCCCGTGTGTCTTGGTAACCTTATAAAAAGGCAATATTAAAACACAGACTATCAGTATATCTATGCAGAGTCACTGACAGGTTCCACAGAGCCTGGCTTCCAAAGGTAATAGAAGACCATGAAGTGAAGTTGTTAGGAATAAAATTTCAGTTAGTCTCTTTGGCCCAATAGGATCATTATAACTGAAATGCCAAGGCCAATTGAACACATGCCATTTTTTTCTTTACAGTTGCCACATAATTATTTCAGTATGTAAAGGGAGGAGATAACTCTGCCTACAGAAGAATTATCTTTTCCAAATTATAAAGAGGACAAGATCAACATTTCCAAAATGGAGTGCCTAAAGAGGTGAAGGATAGTCTTGTAGTTGGGATCGTAGCTTAAATCTTGAGATACCTGGGTTTAATTCCTTACTTTTCCATGGACACCATGGCTAAGTACAGAAATTACATATAAACTAGTATAAATGATTGGAAACTGGTCTAAACCTGTAACAGAACAGAACTTCAGAATACATAGACTGATTTAAAAATGGTGGAATCTGGTCTAAGATAGACCTGGATGGATAAAATCAGTTTAGGTTAGACAAACCATTGAACTTCTGTCCTATATCCCCTCTTGGCTCAAGTTGAGCACAGTACTCTGGCATCCCAGGAGCCTTTGCGGCTCCCCACTAACCCCCTCCTCACAGGGCAGACAGGGTAGTCTCAGCTAGGGGACCGCCCATTCCTAATTGGATGGGACAGTCCCAGAATGCGTACATCAAGTCCTGGGCCCAGGCTGCATGTCTCCAGGACAGCATTTGTCCTGGATTCATAGTCTCCTGTAGGGATGAGGAAACAGCAGGTTTCCCCTTGCAGGCTGGCAGTATTCCAATCTGTAAGGGGCTGCTTGGGAGAGGGATGCAGGGAGTGCCATGTGTTTGTGTGCATCTGCACACAGCTAGGAATACATCCAGGCAGCATGGAGAGCAGTTTCCTGCAGGTAAGACAATGTGGGGTACGGGGCGCGGGGGAGGGCAGATTGAGGCCCCCATGGTGAGAGAGTGGGGCAGTGGATGGAGCTGGGGGCAATGCCCAGCCAGGGCAGTGCATGGGGCTGGGCCAGGGCAGGGAGCAGTTTTCTGGGGAGGGGAGTTTTCTGCTGCTGGCATGTGCCCCCCATAGATTTGAGCACAGGGTGAAGGCAGGTATGGACTGCCTACTGCAGAGTCAGGGCTCCCCACCCTGCTGCCTTTCCCTTGGGAGCCCCATGCTGGCCACATATCCCCCCCCCCCCACCATTGCAGCAGCAGGGACAGTGGTGACAGCATAGAGTTGTACCCCCCACTGCTGCCAGGCAGGCAAGGGGTGCATGGCCACCACAGGGTTCTGGGGGGAAAGGCAGTAGGGTGGGGAGCTCCAAGCCCACAGCTGGGAGCTGGCAGCCTGCATCTACCCTCTGCTCCTCCCAGCTCTGCTCTGGCCATGCTGCTGGTGGGGGGGAGGGGGGGAGGAGGAAGGTGGGCATGTGTCCCATCTTTCCATTTTGAAAAGGTGGTCACCCTTGTCTTGGCCCATGATCATCTGGTTCAGTCAGGCACTGGACAGGCCCCGCCCCAGGGCTGTTACAGAGCTGAGGCAGCAAAGTGTCTGCTACTCAGCCCTGTACCTGTCATCCCAAGTGGGCAGTGGGGGAGGGGGTCAGTCTCAGCTGCATAGTTCCCCCCTCCCTCGCTGTGCTGGCTTTGGTTTGAGGGACTGTCTGTGGGGCATGGGGGGTGGGGCAGGGAAGCAGGACAGGGATGGGACAGGGACTACACCCAAGACACCAGTGACACCAAGATACTAGTGACCAAGGACCACCCCCTCCTTCAGCCTGTCCTGACCTGGCAGGCAGATCTGCTGGATGCTGGTAAGGGCAGGGCATTGCGGGTGTTTGAGCCCAGTTGCAGCCACATGCATGCCCCTGAGACCTTCCAGGCAGGGTCTAACTCTGGGCAGGTCCTGGATCAGCAGATTCACTAGGACAGGGGCAGGCCTGGCTGGGAAGTGCAGTGCAGTGCAGCAGGCTGCAGCTGTGTGGGACCAGGGCTGTCACTAATGCACACCTCTGGAGGAGGGGGCAGGGGCAGGGTGGAGGGAAAGCAATGGAACCTAGTTGCAAAGACACCAAGCTGCTCCATGCAGACAGCGCTTTGCTGCTGTCCACCTTGCAGCACTGCCTGGAAAACGGACTGTGCCCTGCCTTGCCCTGCCCCACTGCTTGCCCAGCCACCTCCAAGCTTGCCCATTCTGTGGGCTGCCAACATGCAGCGTGGCAGCTTGTGGGCAGGCAAACCCCTTTTGGGAGCTGTTGCCTTGTGTGGTGCTGGCCCTGGCCCCAGCCTCTGCTCTATGCCCCTGCCCAGTGGGGCTGCCTTGCGCAGCAGGTGTGGAAGGTGCTGACTTGAGCCCCAGCCACAGCAGGTCCACGGGGAACAGTGCACTGAGCCCAAAGCTCCTGCCCCATTGGGACTGTCCCTGAAACTGCTGTGGGACACCTCACTGGGCAAGCAGCAGGGCAGGGTAGGGCAGGGCACAGGAACATGTGTCAATGTAAGCTGTGCAACAAAGAGATGCAAGGCCTGGTAGCTCAAATGAAGCAACGTTATGAAAAATGCCTCTTAAGGCAACTAACTTGAAGATGGTGATGTGGACATGTGTGAGCCATCTGGATCAATTAGTTTTTATAGATTCCCTATAATTTACAATGCTAGTAAATGAGAAGTTTATGATAATAATGTTAGTTATTTTGGGTGGATTACCTATGCTTTTCAAAATGTTTGTGTTCATGTAGCTGGTTAGGGCAGGGGCAGATCCGAGTGGGAGGCTGGGAGGTAGGCAGGGGACTGTTTCCCAGCTTCTGCCGTGATCTGCCAATTGGGATGTGAGGCTGCGAGGTAGGTGCCCAGGGGAAGGGACGGTTCTTTCACTCCCTGCTGCCTGGGCTGACTAGGAGAAATTTTCTCCCAGTCAGCTGTCTACAAGTACTACCGTGCAATAGCTACTGTGCGGTAAATTTACTACCTGTATCTACAGGTGCTATGCAGTAGACTAGTTTACTGTACAGTAAATGCTGTACATGTGTAAACAGTGATGCTTTACTGCACAGTTAATTAGTCTACTGCACAGTAAAGTGTCTCATGTCTATGCACCCATAGAGTGCCAGGGTAGATGCCTAACTGCGGAAGAGAAAAATGCTGCTATGACATGGATGTCTACTAATTACCCCTCAGTTATGCCAACCATAATAAATTTCAGGGCTAAAGGTGGACCATTCAAGCACTACACATTTGCTGAGGATGTTTTAAAGAAAGTCACACCACTCAACTGGTGGAAGTGACTAGCAAAACATTTGGAACCAGAGTTTGTTGAAATGCTAAATTAGCTTTCACCAGCAGTAGCCTCTTTTGCAGGTGCACAAAGAATATTTTTTTCATTTGGAATGGTTCAGTAAAAGCTGATAAATCAATTTTGAGTTGAAAAATCAGGAAAGCTTGTTTTTCTCTTCCAGTCTATGAATAAATGGGTGGAGGGAGGGAGGGAAGGGGAGGATGAGATTTATGAGTTCTAAAATCTTGAAAGAAAGGGGGCAAACATTTTCAAAACAGCCTATATAAAAAAAGACTGTCTCATCTTAAAGAGAATTAAGCACATAGGAACTAAAGCTCAAATGAGTTTCATCTAGAAACTTCTTAGAAAATTTTCTCCAGGTTGACCTGAAATAATTGGTTTAATTCACTAACCACAGTTCATACATCTAATACTATAACTGTTGATATTACCATTTAATACATTAATTAGTTATAAATGTGCTCCTTGTTTCGATAAAAAAGTTTGTGTCCAAAACATTAACTTTTTGTTTAATAAATTTTGAAGGTTTTTTTTTGTTTAATTAAATTCAAGTTGCCATCTTAATGCATCTTGATATATATATGAGGAAAAATTTAATAATTTAGTAAATGCAAAATATTTATTGCACCATTTTATAGCATACTACAACATAGGATTTTTAACAATCCAAATATGTTAAGCTATATATTTTATAGCTTAACATATTTTATAGCTTAACTATATATATAGTGTACCTAGTATAGTTTATAGCTTAACTATATATGTATAGTGTACCTAGTATAGTTAGGTATAGTTAACTATATATATAATTATTGTTTTACTGAAAATGTAAAATACAGTAAAACTAAAATTTTTACAGTAGATTTGGTACATTTGTTTTTACTGTGGCTATGGTAGAAATGTTTCCTGTTTCCTAGGTACACACACACACACACACACACACACACACACACATATGTATATGTACCTAGGAAACAGGAAACATTTGTACCATAGCCACAGTAAAAAAAAATATACCAAATCTACTGAAAAAACTGTAGTTTTACTGTATTTTACTGTAAAAACTGTAATCAACATGTTTTAATTGCTATATCAACCAAAGAACATGCACCTTTCTTTAAAAAACAAAAAATATGTATATACAATGAGAAAGCTGATAAAAAAAATGCATGATTTAAATCAGGCTTTTGTCTTGCCTGATTTTAAATCAGCTACTTAAATTAGTTTGGTTTAAATCAATCCAACTTGATTTAAGGGCCTAACTATGCATCCAGATGCATACATTTGTGCTTTAATATATGTTTGTAGAATACAAACATTTTTTACTATAAGAGTTGAACAAAGAATAAATGGGTATTTTTACATGGGAAATGAAAGTTAGATTATATGATGTTTTTCTCCATCTTACTTGTTGTTTCAGAAAAAGTAGTATAGGAACTGTTATTTTTTTCCCTCTAGGCTGGTGGATCATGGGTAATTTTCCTTAACCAGTCAGACCAGGAATGATTTAGGAGATTTTGGCAAAACTATTCTAAAAAATGTGAGTTAAAGTGAAAAATTTCACAAAATCAAATTATTTTCCCTGAAGTTTTTCCCTTAAATATTTAAAATGAGACAGTAAAAACAGATGATTTATTTACTTCCATTCAAAGCTGTATTTTTGTGTTCTCCTTTCTTCTTCTGAGCTTTTCATTTTGCTTTGGTTTTCTCCATTGTTTGAAGTCTCCATTCAGTTTTTAGTTTTTTGTTTTGCAGCAAGTTTTACTATAGTCCGTCACATTTTGCCTTACCCAGAGGCATTTAACTTCCCTCTTTAGTGTCATGAATAATGCACTAGAATGTGAATTAAACAAGGTTGTAATGTTTCATTTCAAATTTTCAAAACAAAACCTTGAAAATAACTGAATTTCTTTTCATGTTTTAAATAATAAAAAAATCTCATGTTGATGTGTTTTAACACCAAGCAAAAATTTTCCTGTCAGAATCTTCCAAATGAACCTTTCCATAACATGACTGTTTCATGCATGCAATCTGGGCAGGGGGGGCAGAGAGGAATAGCGGACAGGGGACTATTATTTTCCTGAGCTAAGTGAAAAAAGTCCACAATTATAAAATAGTTTACAAAAAAAAAAATCTGTTTTTTTGAAAAGCAGGTGTGTTGTGAAAACAGGGAACACAGATGCCACAAGGAAGTTCTTTCTCTTCTTCAACTTAAACATTTTAAACATTGATGGATTCAATTCTGGTAATATCCCAGAGGAAGGTAGTACATTTCAAGCTTTACATGTGTTCATTTAAAGGCCAATGCTAGCAGTAAGATAACACGCATGCTACAAGGAGCACATGGAGTTGCAACCACTTAACATCACAGGACTGAATCTGTCCCACTGTGTTCTCAGACATATCCCCAACAATTACGCTTCCACTTACCCATCTGTGTAGACTCAGGACTGCAAGACACTGAGCACATTCAATTCCCTCTGAATAAATAAATAGCAATTAGCAGCTTGCAGGTCTGAGGGTCCAAACAGACATCAACTTTGTACCACCATAAAATTTATGCAAACAGATGTCTTAGACCATTGTTGTACTTCAAGGCCTCCTCTACATGTTACAGGTATCGCCCAATTAACTGGTTAATTGTGCAATTACCTTAAGACCAGCTACATGTGCAAAGTAGCCATCATGTGATAAAAAAACTCTGACCATCTCTAAAGTTAGACCTTGCAAATGTGTATGAACTTTAGAGCTGGTTGCTACGGAGCTTTATTTTGCACATGTAGCAGAGTCTCCCCAGTGGCTGGGAGCCCCATCAGCTGACAGCTGCAGGGGTGCACCATGCCAGGCACATGAAACCCCAGAGTCCTGGCAATGATGTCTACCATGATACCCAAGGTTGAGGGGGGGGGGGGTGAAAGCCCCAACCCACATGGAGCTCTGAGTCCTGGCTTTACTGCTAGGACTGAGAGTTCCCACACTTGATGGGGTCTTGGTCCTGGCTGTACCTCTTGCCCAACTGAGACCGAGAGTCCCTGCATCTGAGGGATGGTGGTCCCAGCTGTTCCTCATGCACAGCTGGGATAGGGAGACCCCACAGCTGTTGTTGACAAACCTCACTGTCAGTTGTGGGACTCATTCTCAGCTGCTTGTGAGGTTCATCCAGGACCAGGAGCCTTGCCAGTTGCAGGGTCTCTCTGTTCTAGCTGTGTGTGACCCCCAGAATCCCATCAGCAAAGGGAGATTCCAGCTGTGGGAGCTTGCTTCTTGCTAATGCAGGGGGTATCAAGTATCAGGCTCCCTGTACATTGGCAATAATGCATGATTGGATCTAATGCATGATCCCACAATTGTGCCTCCTGCCATGCACATGTGGCATGGCAGAAGGCGTGATTGGTTGGATCATGCATTAGATCCAATTGCGCTTTTACCTGCATGTGTAGAGAAGGCCCATGTGTCTAAAAACAGTTGCCTCAACCAAAGCTACTCAGTTTGCAATGCTTTAAATGGAAAGATGTCTGTTTACTTATTGTGCAAATATCAGGCTGTCACCCCTGACTCAGGACACATGTCTACAAGTGGAGGAACCCTGCTGTTGTCCCTCAGGATCAGGCCCCTGAAGTCCTGGGAGCAACAGAGGACAAGGATCCTGGCAAAGTCTGTAGACATCTATGAATGTCTGCATAAGCCACATCCCGGCATGGGTGATCCCATTCCAGTGATGACATCTGTTTATAGCCCGTGACACGAAAAATGCACTTGTGGCTAATCTAATGTTGCAGTCACAAGGCACAGTACTGAAAGCAGCAGTTCTGAAGACTCACTGGGAGTTTACAAGTGCTTGCAGAAGCCTGAGAATACTTGATGAGCCTCCCATAATAGCAATATAATTAAATCACATGAAATCCACAGCAGAAGTGTAGTATTAAAGCAGGCAAGGATGGAACCTCTAAAACACATTTTAGCCCTTTTAAATGTTCTGTATAAGAATGCTGATACAAAGAAATACAAATAACATCAAATTAAGGAACATTATTTAGACGGCATCAAACCAAAGAAGATGTTGAATGTTTCATTGTGCTGTATCTTAATGTGTGCACTGGGCCTCTGCATTGCCTACAGAGAGGACTATCTTTTTTGAGACGCTCTAAGCTCCTACATGGGAAGCCCAGGCAAGAGCAGAGATGAAGAGTGTTTTCTTTTTCTTCTTGGAATTGTCAGTAGGGGTCGGCAGCAACAAGCCACTAAGCTATTGCTATGACATATATTAACCTACTAATGATTTTAAAATGAATATGCTTTCAAAACTGTTTGTTTGATATTTTCTCTCTAAAAAAAGCAACTCACCTTCATTTCTCATCACAGATATCTTTGGAGGCAGCCACCAATAGAAAACCAAAACCAGAATAAAACATATACCCTCCCCAACTAAAACCTCATGTGACTATGGGCTAGATTTTCATAGGGTGTTAATTCTCATTTTTCTATTGACTTCAGTAGAACTATTCTGATTTACATCTCACCTCAGCATCTGGCCCTCATATTATCTATTGGTGACTCTGAAGGAAGGTAGGAAGATGATTACAAACTTTAAGTCAATCAGTGTACAAAATACCAGATTATAGACTGAAAGAAGGGAGACATTGGGAAACCTGTTTTATCACTTGTTGCAGCAAGTCAGTAGATAGATTTGTAGCTCAGCCATGCTCAGATTTCTGATACATTAGATGAATCTGCAGGCTTCAGCATGTTCATACTTTGTCTCCTACGTGTGTTCTTTTTTCAAGTTTCCATTATTTTTTCAGCATATTAACCACTGGTTTTAATACATGTTCTCCTGCTTATTTCCACATAGGTCGATCTGCACAGAGCATGTCTTGAAGGTGGCTTGTACCTGCTCAAGTGGGTAAGGGGGAAAATCTGTATGCAGAGAGGGTCTTCTGGGCTCAGCTTCTGGATCACAACTTGTGCCACAATGGTGCATCTACACATGCAATTAATGCACTAGAATTTTCTGCACAATATCTGCTGAAAAATTAATGGAAACTGGAATCTGCACTAACTTCTACATAGAAGAAACTTCTTGTGGTACAACACCCTTCTCAAAGGACAGGAGAGATCTTAGGAACAGTTATAAAAGATAGATTCCCAAGCAATTTAGCATTACTGCAATTTAGAATTACTGGGAGCAGCTCATTTTCACCACTGACAGTGCACCCATCAGAAGCAAATTTCCTCCTGACAAGAGCAGCTCAGTCTAGGGCTGTTCCTGCCCTGCTCTAACTGCAGCAGCCAGTGGGAGCCAGGTGCCAGTCCCAGGCTGGCAGGAGGTGTGGGGGCTGGTCCCAGTCTCCAAAGGCAGGGGTAAGCTGTCCTGGCTGCTGGGAAGCTGCCTGTTAACCATGTGGAGATCGGGACCGTCCCAATCTCCAAGGGTCAGGGAGTGATGTCCTGACTGTCTGGTAGCTGGGACAGCTCTTCCTGCTCTTTGGACATCAGGATGGGTCTTGATCTCTATCTGGCTGGCAGGCAGCATCTCATTTTGCTGGGCCAGCTCTTGCCACCCACTGTGGCCCTCTGTTGCCTAGGCTGACAGTCAGTATCTACATGTGCGCTTTGGTGAATTAGTTTAATGTGCTGATTTCTAGTACCAGTATCTACAGGTGCAAGAAAGTAGTTCATTAGGCTAATCTGCTGCACAGTAATTGTTGTGCATGTGTAGACAGTGATGTTTTACTGAACAGTGGATTAGTCTAATGTGTGGTAAAGCATCTTGTGTAGATGCACCCAGTGAGTAGATTTGTGAAACAAGTGAGAACATTACATACCCTTTTTCAGATATTTTGTATTCTGTTTAACTGAGTTTTCTGGTCCTTTTCTATGTTGGGGATTGAAAAATGAATGCTGAAATGGGGTTGTAAAGCCACCTTTGAACCCAGGGCAATGTAAATGCAACCACAGGTACTATCAACTATTCATAGGCATTGTGTTGACCATAAAGAAACATTTTCAAACAAGCATATCTTAGGCTTTTCCAGTCTGTTTAAACCAGTGTCCCCTTGTGTTGATTCTATGCTTTTAATGTAATTTGGTTATTTTAATGAGTGTGCATGTTTCTCCCTCAGTAATAATAGTAAAAAAGTGTAAGGGTCACAAGATGGCAAAGACTCAAGTCCACAAGGTGAACACTCTTGACTGATACAGAAAAACACTTGAAATATATGTTTGAAATATCCTGAATAGTTTTTTTCTGAAGCCTATGGGACTCTTTAAATATATGAAGTTGGGTGTACATTGAAGAGCATTTTTGGATCAGGACAGTGGTCAGAAACCTGTATGCATATGCATAAGCTCCAATTTGCTTAGCAAGGGCTTGAGTCTCCTCTGATCAATAGTAATCAATAGTTTTGCCATACATTTCTTTGGCTATGGAGAACTTAAAAGTTTGTTTACTGACTGGTGTGCTGACCACTACAAAATACATTATATACTAATGAGTAGGAAATACTGTTAACTCAAGAACAGTCAGCATTTTTCAAATTCCCACAGAAATGCAAACTTAAGATACATGGTATATTTATAGTATCTACAATCACAGGGAGAATGAAAGCTTATATAGTTTTTCCCCTCACCTGTTTTCATGTTTCAATTAATATAAGGCATGTGGAGCAAAAGAGTCATTGTTTAAGTCAGGGATGCTACTGACCTTTTGAACACAAGCTCTCTTTTTATATCTGTATGAATAAACTATTCCCTCTTTTTTTAATGGGTTTTTTAAAAGCTGCAAATTCTACCAGAATACAAGAATGAAAAGTAATATTTTTTTTCTAGAAGACTTCTTTTCACAGTTTTCTGTGTCAGAAGGAAGCTGTATGAAAATGGACAGATAGCATCCTGACATGAAGTCTAGAATACTGACAAAAGAATTCAGTTCTAGTATGCAAATACAGTACTGATTTCCAATTATATTCTCACTGAAGTCAGTGGAAAGACTCTTGTGGAAATCAGCAAGAGGACATACACCTGATGAATAGAAAATAGAAATACAGAAACATTCTGCGCCCACACTTAGCATAGCAGAGCTAGGTATTTTTTACAATAACATCACTACGTTCCTCTTGGTAGCAGTTAAGGCTGGCCAAGGGTTTTAACAGAAACATTTCTCCTTTTAAAAACGGTTTTCATTGAAAATAAATCAGAATAATTTCATTTTTAGCTTAATGTTTCAATATTCAGGAAACTTCAACAATTATTTCTGTGAAAAGATTTGTACTATAAATCTTATTTGATATTTTCTACTGGGGAGATGTTTTTAGGGTTTTTTTGTTTTAACAGTTGTCCTACTAGGTTTATCACGCTAATGACCTAAATGGGGAAATGGTCCAATATTTGATTCATATTCCCTTCTTTCTTTATTAGTCTGTAAGTCCTACATTCTTCAGACTATCTGCAACTGTTCCAGGGAGAGTGTTAGGCCACAATATAACAAAGTATCTAAGTACAAGCTTAACCTTAATCGACTTAAACAGCAAATACTTATGTACTTTGCTATTAATAGCAACAAAATAATATATATGCTGTAGGTTTCTCCATCTAAAGGAGATGTTGTCAATGACAGAAAAAAGACTAGAACACATAGACACAGAAATATCTAACACCAAAGTTATTGAAATATTGTTGTGTTAACCCCACTGAACATATGGATGTAATAATTTATAGTTTGTACAATATAAATAATATTTTTTTTTGTGTAATAAAAGGTTGCATTAATGTCTGCAAGCTAAGAGTTAAACAGAAATGGTTTTATGTTCTAAAGAAAGGCACGTTAGTGGAAAGAACATTACTTCCAACTGCTGTGAAAGTAAGTGTAAGAGATTTTGCTAGCTAGAAAGATGAACTTTGTCTTGTTACAGGAAGAAGCTTGAGTTTTCAGTTTTATGCAAGCAATGTACACAGTGAAGCCATCAGGAGCATTGCCTTTTGAAGGGTTAACAATATGTCCTTACAGAGTCAGTAAACTAAACCCAAAACATTTTCTTGTTACATTTTTGAAAATGTTGGTAAAGGCCTGGATCCAAAGCCTAATGACATCAACAGAAAGACTCCCCTTGACTTCAAATGGGTTTTGACTGAGTGTAAAGTGTATCTATAGGTCCAATACTGGTTTTGTTTAGAACACATTGCTTTTTTGAAACATTATGGTTCTTTACCTTGCTGGCAAAGTTAGATCTAACTGGGTGAACATTAATCATTTTTAAAGGCATGACTGTGCCCTGCTCAGAAAGGTCAAACGTCAGAGCAAGTGCTTAAAACACCTACTGTCCACAATGAAAAAGAAGCATAGTAGAAGGCGATGGAAGCAGACGTCACAAATAAAGGCAGAAGACCCTTTTATTTCTCATAGACAAAATGCAAAGTGTCTCATTAAATTAATCTTAAAAAAAGAAAAAACAAAAGCAAATTGATCCCCTCACTCCACTGACACCACTCATCCTAAATAACAACAAAAGAAAAAGATCACTCAAGGACCCATTTTCTAATTGAAAAAGAAAATATGTGCAAACATGACAAAAAAGTTTTGTTTTTCCAAATCAAAGTCCTTGTTAAATTCACAAATAGGGTGACTTTTTTGTGACTTTTCCCCCCTTCTTTTTACTCTTATGTGATGGAACTTCCAGTTAAAATATTTTATTTAGTCCCCATGCACTTTGTAGAAAATCAGTAAAAACACAAATGCTTGTGAAGATCAGAAAACTGGACTTTTTTACCCAAAAATTCAGATGTCCAGTCAGATGAAGCTCACACTCAGACAGAAAAAAAGCAGGAGAGTCTTTGCACTGTCCGTAGTTTGTATTTTTTTTCCAAATATTTTGGCAATCTTCTTTAATTATAAATATCGGAATTCCATAAAAAAAAGGTAGCTTTGATTGGATTTTTTTCATTGTAAATATTTACAGCCACTGTCCAGCCATGTTCTTTTTGTTATACCAGGGTGTAAGATTTTGCGTAGGGATTATTTCCTTTCAAGTGGCCCCGGGAGTCTAGCAGGGATTCTTGGGAGCTGCTCATTTTAGCTGCCTGTCCCAGCTCAGCCCCTTCTCGCTGAGGTAATGTTGCCACAGCACCTGGCTGCCACGACTGTACTTCTCTTGTAGAGGATGTCTCCATCGGTATGGGCTCCAGAACTGTGGGACGCTTCAAGGTTCGGCTTTTCTGAGGTTCCAAGCAGGCTTGCCCCAAACCCAGGTCTCTGCTTGTGCCTGGAATGCCACGGTTTAACAAAAAGTCCATTCTAAGATACGGTGGCAAATGCATGAGATCACCTGCAAAGAAAGAAATGGAAATCCTTAGTTAACTTCCTGCATACCAGTAAGCAGGCTTACTGTCTAACAAAGCTTCAAGCTTCTGAGCACCATCCTTCCCCTGTTAATGATGGTAGATATTTAACACTATACATATTCATCATCCAGTGTACAAATTTTCAAAAGCAACTTGGGGATAAAAACTACAATATGTGAGAGATTTATATAATTCAGTTAATATTACTGTGAACATGCAATTTTTCATTTCCCAACTTCTAAGTGTTTCTATCATAACCAAAAATGCCATACTGTTGGGGCAAGAGGATTTATCACTGTCCGGATCCTCCCTTCATTTTCCTAGAGAAGAGACTATGAATACAGCAATAGGGGAATAGGTTGTAGCTGCACTGGTCTAAGGACATAGGCAGACAAGGTTCTTTGGGTAAATCTCATATCTTTTATTAGACCAACTCAAATAGTTGGATAAAATCTTCTTTGCAAGCTTTCCAGTATAAATACCCTTCGTCACTGCAGATGCTTCTTCAGCCTAATGAAAGGTATTTACACCTGAAAGCTTGCAAAGAATTTTTCCAACTACTTAAGTTGGTCTAATAAAGATATCAGATTTACCCAAAGAACTTTGTCTGAATACAGCAATAGCACTCTTGTGTTGCCTACTATTGGGGTTGAAAAGCCTTTATTAAACTGGTCTATGTGCACAGCTCAGTCATTGTGCGCAACTGGGCTAGGTAAGGGTTTTATTGGTCCTTTGCTCCTTTTCATGTACCTGCCCATCTGTTTAGCTTTGCTACACAAATTGGTTGAACTTGTTTAAAAGAGAGAGTGCTGTAACTATAGTATTACCAGACATGTTTTCATAAACTGGTCTGCAACTTCAAGGAGATCAATGGAGATAAAAGGCAAATATAAAGGATGCTTCCTTCTGAAAAGGTTTGATGTTTAGGTTAGATATGTGCAGATGGTGATAATGAGAAATACCTCCCTGATCTGGGTTTCTAGTACAGCAAGGTAATGATAACTGGTCTCTTTTGGGCCTCCTTTCCCAATTAGAGCCATGTTACTGAAGTTCCTTAGAAGGGCAAGGCAGCAGTTAACAATTTAGAGTTTTCCACTGCTGAGTAACAGTACCCATTCCCAGCTTTCTTTTCAAAAGATCAATGTTATAGGCAAATCAGAGGTATGTATTTTCACTTATTAAAAAAACCCCTGTAAACTATTTTGATGGTCTCTTACAGTTATATGAAAAGCCACAAATACATCTATAAAATGAATACATGCTGAAAATTTAAAGCAGAAGATTCTTTTATTACTACTAATGCATTCGTGCGAGCTATTTGAAGCAGCAGATGTACAGGCTGATCTGTTTCTGACCATAAACAGCAGAGCTGTGCTTGAGACCGTGTTGCACTAAATGCTTCATACAAAGATATTTTTCCCCTAACCAACTGGAAAAGTTTTCCTATAAAGCAGATCCCTTGCTTTGGCTTATAAATCAAGGGGGAGGCAAGGATTTCTTAGGGTGATTTCTTTTATTGGCCCAAGGCAATGTAATTGTTACCTAAGAAAGTAACAACTTCTAATCTAGTCACGATTTAAAGTCACAGACAGAAAAATTGCTGAGAAGTTACACTTGGACAGCATCACTGTTTATTCCTGTGGATCTCCTGTAGGCACTGTCTGGCACCACATGTTTTCTTCTTGTTACATTTCCAACATAGATGTATGGTACACTATATTTAAACCCCGCACAGTAGGATGTGCCCATCTTAGGAATAGGCTGACATGCTGCTACAGTATTTATAAAAAAAAAAAAAAATCAGGGGAAAAGAAGACCATATATGTCCATAATCATGCAGTTACCATTTGGAAGTTGAATTGCAAATAGGCAAGTCTCTAATAATTATTACCTTAGTCTTCTATGATAACTTTCATCCCAAAGCACTTTACATATCAAGAGGAATCACTTCAACTAGCTAAAATAAAAAATGCAACCACCCTGGGGATGAAGTGCGCCCACACACCAAAACATTCCTCAGCAGCTTAGAACAGAAGCAAATAACAGTATATGTAAGGGGTGCTCAACCCCTGGCCCATGGGCTAGATCTATCCCTCAGCACCATTTTATCTGGCTTGCAGGGCTCCCTATGGGCCATAGTGGTGACCCAGTGTGCTAGTTTGGGTGCACAGGGTGGTTCAAAGCCTGATCTGGGCACATGGGGGTGGTACAGGGTCCCCAGTGCCTGATCTTCACACACAAGACTGTGCAGGGACAACACAGGACCCTGGAACCTCATCATAGTGTGTAGGACTGGGTGGAGGCAGCGCAGGGCTGTGAGGCGAAATCGTGATGTGTGGAGTCCAAACTAGCCTGTGGACGAGCCTCAGGCCCTGTATCTGGCTCACAGGGCCAAGAGGTTGAGCATTACTGGTAAAGAACTGAAACTGGGGGGACACATTGTGGCAGTGTCTACTTACCCATACAGGTCATTAAGGTTAACACTGTTGCCTCTTGTCAGAGGAACCAAGGAACAGTTTGAGATTGTTAGATTCAGGAACTGAAGTTCAGACTACAGTGTGCCAGTGGCATAATGATGCTGGACACCAGGCTGAAGCAATGAATCCATTTGATTCATAGGGCGAGGAACCACCAACTGCACTGAATCACCAACACCCTGGCCTCAGACAACTGTCTCCTTTACCAGAATAGTAATTATGAGCAGCTTAGCTCCTGCCACCCACAATACAAAAAGGTACAGTGGACATACAACTTCTTGCTGGTCATCTATTACATATGCCATACAAATTGGCCATGTTCCTTTTGCCCCATTACTGTTTACACTACTGTATTTACTCAAATGCAAGACAAGGTTTTTCCCCCCAATTAGAATGGGGCAAAAGAAATCTCACTTTAGATCTGAGTACCAGCCTGGAGTAGGTGGCGGCTCAGTTTTAGCTTTGGCCCCAGGCTCAAGACTGAAGCTGTAGATACACAACTGTCTGCCCTGGGCCAGAAAGGCTCATTTGGTGGGAAAGGAAGCATGTGGCTGTGAGAGTGTAGGGAGACCATAGGGTGGTGGGGCGGGAAACCTGCAACTTTCCCCACTACCCCTTGCCCCCCTGCCTGTGTCTGCTCCCCACCCTATGCTTCCCCATGCCCTGCTCCCATACCTCCAAACATGAGCGATTGGTGCCTCCTGATACTGGGTGGGGCACCAGCATCTGATCACCAACTGGGGGGGGGTGGGGAGAGTCCCCCAGTGGCCAATTGCTACCACTGGCAGAAGTCCCAGCAGCAAAACCAGAAGTGCCAGCAGCACTTCTCTCAGCACCCCCACAATCTCAGGAGGAGCACCGGCTGTCAACCCCCACTCCCTAGCCAGCAAGGGCCAATCTCAGGGGGGGCACATGCCCCCCCTGTGTCCATACTACGCATTGTCTATGCCTGCAGATGCCTTCTCCCCTCCTTACATTCTGCTCCACTCCAGTTCCTTCACCACTGGTCACTGCTCCCTAGTCAGGTTGGGTTGAAGCCAGACTGGGGCCCCATTGTTGATGTCTGCCTCAGAGGAGTAGAGATGCAGCAGAAGGTGAGAGAGAGTTGGTTTAGGAGTAGGGGGTAGGGGCATAGGCATGGGGGTGCAAAGGCTGGGGGACAGGCAGGGGAACAAGGGGTAGGGTTTTGGTCCCTTATATCCACCACTGCTTTCTCCATCATAGACACTGGCAGGGGAAAAGGGGAGATTTAAGAGGACTTTCCACTAATTAGATTAAAAATCATAACACTTTTATAATTTTCCATATTTCCAAATAAATACGATATATATTTCCACAATTCAGCCTACTCAACAGAAACCAGTTCTGACTGGATGCAAGATCTTGGATCAACTTTCATATGGTGTATGCACTTCAATCACTTAAAAGGGATTTACAATTTCTTGAGCTCAATGAATTAAATGTGGATTGTGAAAAAAGGAGTTCAACTTCATGGAGCTGAAATCTGAGTTGATAACTCAAGGGTCAGTCAGAAAGTAATACCTTCTATTTTTTTTCTTAGTCAAATATAATAGAAAAAATATTTAACTGGCACAGAAAATCCATACATCATCACTGAACACACAACTATTTTTCAACAGAATTTCTTTCTTCATCAGTGGCTTTTCTACTTGGGAACAAGGGCAAGTATCCCGACATTATCTTTGTTGCCAAATCACTATCACACAACCTCTATCACTGCTGTCATCCCCAAAATATCACCCTCATAGTCTGTGCTTCATCCTCTATGTCAGTGGTTTTCAACCTTTTTTCATTTGTGGACCCCTAAAAACTTTGAATGGAGGTGTGGACCCCTTTGGAAATTTTGAATGGAGGTGTGGACCTCTTTGAATTGTAAGGGTGGGTATTCACATATATTTGATCAATCATAGTCATCTTTTGTGGACCCTTTAGACATAGTGTGTGGACCCCCAGGGGTCTGTGGACCACAGTTGAAAACCACTGTTCTAAGCTGTACAGAGGATGTGGAGGCACACTCCGTACAAATTCTGAAATTACCACTGTGATGTATAAGCTGATATGTGTGCAAGCACTGTCATGCAGAACAGAACATGTTTAGGTCATGACAGGCTCATTGCAATGCAATGTTTCAGTTTCATCTGGGTCTTGAAATAGACTTGTGAGTTTACTGTGCACTCCACCCCACCACCCTCCTTAGGCAAGAAGTCAACCAGAAGGACACCTCCATGTCCATGACTTGTGCTAAGGAAATAAAAATTAGGAGGCATTACTTTCTGACTGACCATCATAAAATGTCAGGGTACATGCTCTTGTTCACTGGCAGAAAAAAGTATATTGTTGAAGAAGGAGACTATGTGCGTGTTCAGTGATTAAGTACACATTTTCATTGCAAGTTTAATATTTTTTTCAATAATATTTAGCAGAAAAAAACAGGAAGCATTCCTTTCTGACTGACCTTGTGTATATACTGGAGAGTTTTCCAAACCCTGTGAAAGAGAAAGGGCTTCCCTGAATTGACGTTAATAGTCTTTAATCTATACAAACAATATGCAGCAAATTGTATAGCTCTCCAATCTGAGTGGGATGCACATTTTTAACAGGAATTTGTAAATACATGAGAAACTGAAAAGCGTAACTTGTTCTTCATAGTGAAATAATACAGCATGTCAGCTTTACCTTTTATTTACACTGAACTCTAATTACTTGAGGCACGGTATGCAATTTCATATTGTAAAAAGTGCTAAGTAATATTTTTAACTGCAAGAAGCAGCTTTCTCTAGACTCTCTTGTAAACAAACAGGTGATTAGAATGGTTGAAAAAATAAAAATTTCAAAAATGTAACTTTTTCTCTTGTGCCAGGATGAGAGCTGTATCACAGGATGAAAAAAAGCTTTGATTCCTCAGAACTAATGTTTTTCTGACTGAAAAAAAAAATCTTTGAAATATCACCACGGGGGTCCAATTTGGCATTCCTACATCAAGGATGGGCATATTTTAAAGAAGATTAAAAAGGATGGGAGATCCATAGCTATGGAAGTTACATGGCAAGATACCAGTTCTCATCTTTCTGCCCACAATGGCATAAAAGTTTTTTTAGGTTATTACTATTCTGCCAAGAGATAACTCAGCCAAATAATACATTTTTCAGGCAGAGCATCATTAAGCTTTAGGATGGTTCACTGCCTTTGATGCTCTAATTACCTCTTTTCAATGGTATGTGTACCTTATTAGCAATGAAAGCAAACCTTTCAACTGTGGGAGCATGGCAAATGAGCATGTTTAATAATTCATGTGCTTAGGCTTAATTAGCACAGAGCCACTCAGCAACTAGAGTTTTCTGATACAATTTAAAAATGAGAGATTGACTGTATTGGGGCAAACTGAGGCTGTAATATCAGCAACAATCATCCAGGCAAATGTGAAAACAGGAATTTGTAGGAACATTATATTTTCTTCTCAATGGCCAAATTACTATAGCTGGAATAGTTAACATAATACTTTTATCACACACACACGCATTTATCACATACAACATATTTTCCTCAGAAGACTAAGTCTGCATTGCACAAAGGTATGCTTTTACACTGAGTAGCTAACTTGGGATATCTACATGCATTCAGTAAGCGGAGGTTAGACTGTGTTAAGAATGGCTACCTGATCTTAGTTCCCTCACGTATACCTGATCTTAGTTCCCTCAGGCTACCTGATCTTAGTTCCCTCCCTTATATTTAGATTTACTCAATTAGGGATCTATGTTTGAACTGTACTGAAGCTCAGGAAGTTTCTATCTGTCTAAAAATGGCTGACCCAATCTAAGTTAAACCTACCACAGAGGTTGTCTAACTTAGATAGGGTCTGGTGAGACTGATCTACCTGAACTTCTATACAGTTCCCACCAGAGTCCTGGGGCTGGAAACGCAGCCAGTGGCCCTTGTTCCGGAGCTGTGCTTTTCCTACCTGTCCCCCCAACTGAAGTAAGTTGGTGTGGTGAGAGGGGAATGCGGAATCAGGAGGTAGGTTTGCTAGAGTGGGGTGTTCATCTGGGAGTGGGGGGGTGTTAGGAGACTAAAAACAGCCCTTGTCTGGGATGGAGAACTCCCCATCCCTTCCCCCAAGGCCCACCCCACCTGGACCTTGCTAGCTCACCTGATCCCACCAAATCCTCCCAGACCCCACCAACCCCCGCATGGACTGTGCAAGCCCCACAATTCTTCTAAGCCTCCTGTGGATGCCACTTGGCCCCTGACCCCCCGACAGACCCTCCTTGCCCTTCCAATCCCATTATCAGGCCCTGCCAGCTCCTCCAATAACCCTGCTGGCTCCACCTGCCCTGCAATCCCCACAACCCCCCTACTAATCCCCACAATTTACCTCAGATTGCTTGGCCATTTTTAACTCAACCTAACCTCTCTCTAACCTCCCCAAATGTCTGTCCATGCCTTTGGTGTAAAAAATCCCAGCAGAAGCCATGCACATTTTTACTCTGAGATAGCTACTAGAATTCATCTCCAGGTTAAGATATAGGGCTTTTCCTCAAGCTCCTTTGAGGAAAAATCTGCTTGCATCTTGCCTCTGTTAGAATTTTACATCAAAATAGCTATCTTGATGTGAAACAAAACACAAACATTTTGGAGACAGGAAACAGGCTTAGTCTCTCTCAACCTCCATAAACTTCAAACTCCAAATACATCTTTTTTATCTGCTCCACACAAACCAAGGTTTTATGCTATAATCAATAGAGAATTGTTATGGACTGTAAAATCACTGAGGACTCCCACTTCAGAGTGCTACACATAAAAAAAAATAGCTCTGATTTGAGTTGTGATTTATCAAAAAATGTACAAAGATCCTGAATATCAAAGTGCCCAGGTGACAGTCCACCTGTAGTGGTGTGAATGATTTTATAGGATGGTAAGATTTTATATGATGCTAAAGTACACACACACAAACAAACAAACAAAAAACTACAAATCCCTTAGACAGATCACAGAGCTAGGAAGCATTAGGTCAAAAGATGAGCACTTCAGAAAGTTACAAATAGCCCAAAATGGGATGTCAAGAACCAGGGCTGGTGCTCTCAGTTTAGCTATATTTGTTACAATTGTTGCTCTTAGTGTTTGAAACCAGTTCTTATTCCCACACCATTCATCTTCTGACACTTAATCCTGCAGTGCATCCACATAGTTGTTAGCAGAGGCATAGCTTGGCAGATCCTTCCCGGGGACAGCTGTGCTATGCCCAAGGCATGGCTGGCTGCTGCAGTGGTGACTGCAGCGGCACGATCAGCCAACACTGCTGTTGCTGTTATATTTGTGCTGCCCCGGTCACTCCCTCCTCTCGGTTATGTTACTGGTTGTTAGTACTGCATTACAATCATTTCTATGGCAACCATCTATGGAGGCCTAAATGTAATATTTTGAATAGACTGAAGATCAAGTACAAGTGCCTGTATCAGAGAAAAAAAGCCTCTCTTAAACACAAATCCCTTAGGGTTAGATTCTGTTCCTGTCTCATTCAGCTAAGCAGGTCTGTGCTTCCTGACTTGCCCCACACAAGTTCTCTGGTCTGAGTCTGGTGTGCAGCATATCCCATACACTTGGGATCCTACAAGGGAAGAAGACCTGGCTTTGCCCTTTCCTTGTCTGTCTTGCTTGTAAAGGTAGCTGACTAGCCATGAGGGAGAAGTAAGATGCACCATTTCAATGCTACAGTTATTCTGTCTCATAAGGAAAAGGAGAAGAGTGAGGGGATAATATCCTCCAGGCAGGAAGCCATTAGATGACATCCCTGACTCTGTGCTGACTTTGAGGATCAATTCAGCCCCTAAAGAATATTTGTTTTTTTCTTTAAAGCAAAGTATTAACCAAGTAGATGCTCATTTTTTTCAAGAGTTCAGCAGTGTGAAATTCCCTCTCAGTGATTTATTTGCACTTGTTTAGAAATTAAATAGCAAAGAACAATATTCAAATAACAACCAGGACCTGACATGAATCAGCAGAGTGAAGGATTTCAGAATCAATAGTCTAACACGGAAAATGGAAAACACTTTGACACAGGCATCCACTGTCAGCATGCTGATCAGTAGTTGAAAGAGCGCTCACATTTCCCCATGCGAATCAGTGACTGTTCAACAGAGTCCTTGGCACAGTCTCAGTCCAAAGGCACCCTTGGGTTGCAATAGGACACCTGATTGGAATTTTCATGGACACCAGAGTTGTTCTGGTCCCATCACCCACTAACAAACCATGCAGGATGGCTGAATATTACACGGAACAGTCTTACAGTCTTAATAGACTGTTCAGAGCATGTGCTCTGGACAGAATGATACTCAGGGATCATTCTGGTGGATGAATCCCTGAGTCAAGCCTAAAGAAAGACTGGTTTGAACCTGTTTATCCCTTGCCTTTTGCCATTTCTGTCAAACATAGATAAGGTCTCATGCACACATTAGCCTCCCTTTATAGCACTGTTTCCTTGCCCAGATTGGTGAATGCTTTCTCAGAAGTGAGATGCTTTCTTATTGACCAGCTTGTCATACAACAGGAGAAAGAGGAAGCAGAAGTAGGGCGCCTTTTCTGATTAGCAGTGCATAAGAATGTAAGAAAGAACTGCCATTTACTGGGCCAGATTATAGGTCCATCTTGCCAATATCCTGTGTCACATGGTAACAGAGAGTGGATGACGAAAGGGAAAGTGAACAGGGTACGACCAGTGTGTTTTTCACTGTTTCTCTCTGGCTTGCAGCCTCCAGCATTTAAAGTATAGGAAGTCCTAACTCAATAGTCACTACTGATGCCCCTTTCCTCCACGAATCTGGCCAATCCTTTTTTTGAATCTGGCTAAATTGTCAGCTTCCTCAACATCTGGTGGCAATGAATTCAACACTGTATTACGTGCTGTGTAAAAAAGAACTTTCTTTTGTTAATTCTAAACTTACTACTTGCTAGTCTTACAGTGTGATCCCTGGGTCTTGTATTGGGAGAGACAGTAAATAATAAATCCCAATCTACTTTCTCGTCACCATTTAGTATTTTGAAAACCCTTATCATACCCCCACTCAAGCACCTCTTTTCTCAAGTGAATAGGCCTAGCCTTTTTGGGTGCCTGTTCTGATAAGCTGTAATTACAGAATGTTGGAGCAGGCTCAATTAATTGACTCTACCAGAGTGTGCTAACTAGCATGCTCCAGCAGCCTCAGCATCTTGTGTATTCAGAACCCCCATACTTCAAAATGATGGCAGGGATGTTTTAACTAAAGCTTGTTGAAAGAGCTTTAGTTAAAGTGCCCCTGCCACTATTTTGAAGTGAGGGATGCTAAATACATGACAAGCTGCAGGCACTTTAATTAGAGTGGCTCCCAAGAGCCATACTAATTAAAGCACCCCCACCCCCAGAGCACATGTAAAGATGCCCATTAGTGCCACCATTGTGAAAGTACTCACTAGTTTTGAGCATGCCTAGTACCTTCAACTGCTGCTTAACAGCTTTGGAATGACCTCAAAGCGCTCACCTTTTGGCACATTTAAATGAACCAAATGCTTAATTTTGAATGAAGTCAACTGGGGTATTGAACTTTTAATGTATTTTGTCATCTGGTAACTGTCAGCTAAATCACTATCGTCAGCTTTTCTCTTCCCTGGGGGACACCATGATAGCATTATAACCCATTCTGTTTCATACTTAGTGTGGCTCATGAAAATGAAGAAAAGGAGATGGATGTTTTAATATTTCAGGAATGAGACTTAACAAGAAAAAAACAAACAAACAAACAAAAAAACCCAGGATGAGAAATGTGGACTTATGCCACTCATACTCCCAGAAAAATCTGTAATATTTACTTTCTAGACCAAGAAGCTCCCCTTATGATTGTATTTCATAGGCAGATGAGAAATTGTTGTTTTTCTTTAATGAAATCTCTGCACAAGCTTGCATCATTAGTTATGTCTTAAAAGTACTCAGATGTGCAGACTCCCAAAGTATTTCTTTGAAATAATTTAACAGTTTCACACAGAGCAACAAAAGCACCATTCAGCTACCTGCTTAGTATTCTGTCATCAGTGGCAGTCCCTCGGAGTTGAGGATGACATCCTGTCAGGCTCGATGGGTCCTCAGGTGACTGAGGAGCCCAATTCTGGATACACACATTCTTCAGCAATGGGGGCATGTTGTTGCATGGGGGAGTGGGATTCACAGCCCTGTGTTGGTCTCCTTTTCCTGCCTCCACTAATGTCATTCCGCCTCAGTATCAAGTCGTTTGGCCTCAAAGTGGTGCATGCCTTGGTGAACCAGGTGGCGCCACACCGAACAGTCAGCAGCTTGCTCCTGCCAGCTGTTGGTGTCAATGCCTCCATGCTTCAGGGTGACCTTGAGTGTGTCTTTGTACCGTTTCCTTTGGTCGCCCTTTGAGCATTGGTCAAAAGAGAGCTGGGAAAAGAAAATATGGCAAGGGAGGGGGTTCTCGGACATCTGGATGCAGTGGCTGTCCGTTGGAGTTGATTTCTCAAAAGCAAGGCTTCAATGATGGTGGATGCAGCTTCATGGAGGACACTCGCACTGGTCCAGTGGTCCTCCCATTTGATCCCCAGGATTCAACACAAGCACTTCTGGTAAAAGCTCTTGAGGGTCTTAATGTGGCATTGGTAAGCGGTCCAGGTTTCATTACAGTAGAGGAGGGTGGTCAGCACAATAGCCTTGTAAACCAGGACCTTCATCAACTTCCAAAGGTCTCTATTTTCAAAGACACATTGTCGCAGCTTCAAGAAGGCAGCACTGGTGCAGTTTGGTGCTGGACTTCTTCATTGATAGTAGCCCATTGAGAGAGGTGGCTGCCAAGATACTCAGGCAACCCGGAAAGTGCTGCACGTACTCCAGAGCCTCCCTGTCTACATAGATAGCACAAGGGATATTCAGCTGGCCTAGGGAAGGTTGGTGGAGAACCTTCATCTTGGCAATGTTCAAGGACAGGTCAAATCTCTTATATGAAGCACTGAAGAGATCTAAGGTTGCTTGTACATCCTGTGCGGAGTGAACCATCATGCAGCAATCACCTGCAAACTGAAGGTTGTGGATGTCCTTGGTGGTGAGTTTCATTTTTGCCCGGAAGCACCCAAGATTGAAAAGCTTTCCATCCAGTCGACACTGGATACTGACGCTGGACGGCAGATCATCTCGGATGAGGTGTACGATGATGGTCAGGTAGATGGTGAACAGGGTAGGGGCGATCACACAACATTGTTTGACCCCAGACCAGATGCAGAAGGCACCAGTTTCAGATCTTCCACTCAGGCCAGTGGTGGTCATATCATCATAGAGGAGCCTCAGCATGGTGACAAACTTCAGCAGGCAACCAAGGCATTGGAGGATGGTCCACAGAGCTTCACAATTTAAGGAATCGAATGCCTTGGTCAGGTCAATGAAGGCGAGAAACAGTTCTTGATTTTCCTCCTGACATTTTTCTTGGATCCACCTGGCAATGAAAACCATATCCACAGTGCCAAAGGGTGGCTGGAAATCACACTGGGTTTCTGAAAGTATCTCCTCGGTGATGGGATGAAGGCAGTTCAGGAGGATGTAGACTAGGATTTTACCAGCAATGGACAGGAGGGAAATCCCCCTGTAGTTCCCACAGACAGATTTGTCCCCCTTTTTGTAGATGGTCATGGTGGTCACATTCTTGAGATCCCCAGGGATGTCCTCTTGATCCCAAAGGCGGAGGATAAGCTGTTGGAGTTGTGATGTGAGCTGGAAGCCACCAGCATGCTAGACCTCTGCGGGTATACCATCTGGCCCACAGGCTTTGTTGGTTTTCATCTGTTGGATGGCCCGCATCAGCTCTCTGATGGTTGGTGGACCGCCAAGGGAATCCACCACAGGGTGTTGTGGGATGGCTTGGAGGCTCTCCTCTGATATGGTGGACTCCCGTTTAAGAAGGAGTTTGAAATGCTCCTTCCAATGCAGATGGATGATGTCACCATCCTTGAGGAGCTGGGAGCTGTCCTGTGATTGGAGTGGGTTTTGTCCAGTGGGACAGGGTCCGTAGGTTGTCTTGGTAGCCTGGAAGAAGTTACTTATGTCATGCTGGTCGGCGTAGTCCTGGATCACATGCGCCTTCTCCATCCACCAGTTGTTCTTCATGTCACAGATGTGTCACCAGACCTCAGCTTCCTGCTGGTGGTACACTGCCATCTTTCACAGAGTTCATGGATGGCTTATTTACTTAGTTTTGCGTGCATGTTTACAGAAGCAATCCAGAACACATACTTCCTGGGAAGTGGGGGATAGAAGTATAAGTTTACTCAGGTGGTACAGAACCTAGAAGTCACATCTCTCACTTGCTGACTGAGTGCTTTAACCCTTGGCTATTGTACAAAAGGTCAGTGGTGCCAGCATAATGGACAGTGTTCAAGAGCATACATGGAGCACTAGGCTGCACTTTAAATTGAATTCTACACTGCTGTCTACATGTTAGGTGTCCAGTAGGGGTGTGTGGAATCAGCCCTATTAAATTCAGATTTAGATTCGACCGGAAGCAGGGACAGTGATTTGATTCGTTGATTCGGATCACTGTCCCTGATTCAATTTGGCTGAATCCGAATCTGTAGATTTGATGCTGATTCAGAGAATCAGCAATTTAGACATAGACACAGCTTCAAAATTTTTTTCTACATACCTTGAGGTAGCAGGCGCAGCTCATGATCGCTGTGATGCTGGGGCGCATGGAGCATCCCACAGGAGTGTGGGAGGGCCCTCCATGCGCTCAGCGGCAAACCCGGAAGGGTTCTGCCAGGGAGTGCACTGTAGGCCCCCCCTGCACCTCCCCCACTCCGCGATCAGCCATGGGGGGACCCTGGGTGCCACCCACACCCACAGACCCAGGAGGCACCAGTCACCAAGTCGGGGGGCAACGCGAGGGCGGGGGGGCCCAGTGTGCTCCCCGGTGGACCCAGAAGTGGACCGGAAGTGCTTCTGGTCCACTTCCGGGTCTGCTGCTGAGCATGCTGGGGAGCCCCCGGCGCTGCTGTGGGATGCTGCATCTGCCCCAGCACCACAGGGTTCAGAGCCCCTGCTACCTAGAGGTATGTAGAAAAATCATTTAAAGCTGTCTCTCTGTCCAAATGGCCAAATCTGTCCAAATCTCTCCGAATCGATTTGGAGGGTTCTGAATCGATTCGGAGAGATTAAAGGGTCCTCTGATCCGATTCAGATTCGGATATTCGGCCACCAAATCAGGCCGAATCTCTGCCAAATCGACTCATGGAGCGAAGCTTTGCACAGCCCTAGTGAATATCAGCATTCATAATCATGGCAATGTCTTGTCAATAAAATAGTATTTTTAAAAGATCTACTCAGGCTTTT
>NW_005842113.1:901346-954009 GCF_000455745.1 Alligator sinensis | reverse complement strand
CTCAGTATTGAGTTGTTGGGCCTCGAAGTGGTGCGCGCCTTAGTGGACCAGATGGTGCCACACCAAACGCCCAGCAGCTTGCTCCTTCGAGCTGTTGGCGTTGATGTCTCCGTGCTTGAGGGTGACCTTGAGTGTGTCTTTGTACCGTTTCCTTTGGTCGCCCTTTGAGCATTGGTCAAAAGAGAGCTGGGAAAAGAAAATATGGCAAGGGAGGGGGTTCTCGGACATCTGGATGCAGTGGCTGTCCGTTGGAGTTGATTTCTCAAAAGCAAGGCTTCAATGATGGTGGATGCAGCTTCATGGAGGACACTCGCACTGGTCCAGTGGTCCTCCCATTTGATCCCCAGGATTCAACACAAGCACTTCTGGTAAAAGCTCTTGAGGGTCTTAATGTGGCATTGGTAAGCGGTCCAGGTTTCATTACAGTAGAGGAGGGTGGTCAGCACAATAGCCTTGTAAACCAGGACCTTCATCAACTTCCAAAGGTCTCTATTTTCAAAGACACATTGTCGCAGCTTCAAGAAGGCAGCACTGGTGCAGTTTGGTGCTGGACTTCTTCATTGATAGTAGCCCATTGAGAGAGGTGGCTGCCAAGATACTCAGGCAACCCGGAAAGTGCTGCACGTACTCCAGAGCCTCCCTGTCTACATAGATAGCACAAGGGATATTCAGCTGGCCTAGGGAAGGTTGGTGGAGAACCTTCATCTTGGCAATGTTCAAGGACAGGTCAAATCTCTTATATGAAGCACTGAAGAGATCTAAGGTTGCTTGTACATCCTGTGCGGAGTGAACCATCATGCAGCAATCACCTGCAAACTGAAGGTTGTGGATGTCCTTGGTGGTGAGTTTCATTTTTGCCCGGAAGCACCCAAGATTGAAAAGCTTTCCATCCAGTCGACACTGGATACTGACGCTGGACGGCAGATCATCTCGGATGAGGTGTACGATGATGGTCAGGTAGATGGTGAACAGGGTAGGGGCGATCACACAACATTGTTTGACCCCAGACCAGATGCAGAAGGCACCAGTTTCAGATCTTCCACTCAGGCCAGTGGTGGTCATATCATCATAGAGGAGCCTCAGCATGGTGACAAACTTCAGCAGGCAACCAAGGCATTGGAGGATGGTCCACAGAGCTTCACAATTTAAGGAATCGAATGCCTTGGTCAGGTCAATGAAGGCGAGAAACAGTTCTTGATTTTCCTCCTGACATTTTTCTTGGATCCACCTGGCAATGAAAACCATATCCACAGTGCCAAAGGGTGGCTGGAAATCACACTGGGTTTCTGAAAGTATCTCCTCGGTGATGGGATGAAGGCAGTTCAGGAGGATGTAGACTAGGATTTTACCAGCAATGGACAGGAGGGAAATCCCCCTGTAGTTCCCACAGACAGATTTGTCCCCCTTTTTGTAGATGGTCATGGTGGTCACATTCTTGAGATCCCCAGGGATGTCCTCTTGATCCCAAAGGCGGAGGATAAGCTGTTGGAGTTGTGATGTGAGCTGGAAGCCACCAGCATGCTAGACCTCTGCGGGTATACCATCTGGCCCACAGGCTTTGTTGGTTTTCATCTGTTGGATGGCCCGCATCAGCTCTCTGATGGTTGGTGGACCGCCAAGGGAATCCACCACAGGGTGTTGTGGGATGGCTTGGAGGCTCTCCTCTGATATGGTGGACTCCCGTTTAAGAAGGAGTTTGAAATGCTCCTTCCAATGCAGATGGATGATGTCACCATCCTTGAGGAGCTGGGAGCTGTCCTGTGATTGGAGTGGGTTTTGTCCAGTGGGACAGGGTCCGTAGGTTGTCTTGGTAGCCTGGAAGAAGTTACTTATGTCATGCTGGTCGGCGTAGTCCTGGATCACATGCGCCTTCTCCATCCACCAGTTGTTCTTCATGTCACAGATGTGTCACCAGACCTCAGCTTCCTGCTGGTGGTACACTGCCATCTTTCACAGAGTTCATGGATGGCTTATTTACTTAGTTTTGCGTGCATGTTTACAGAAGCAATCCAGAACACATACTTCCTGGGAAGTGGGGGATAGAAGTATAAGTTTACTCAGGTGGTACAGAACCTAGAAGTCACATCTCTCACTTGCTGACTGAGTGCTTTAACCCTTGGCTATTGTACAAAAGGTCAGTGGTGCCAGCATAATGGACAGTGTTCAAGAGCATACATGGAGCACTAGGCTGCACTTTAAATTGAATTCTACACTGCTGTCTACATGTTAGGTGTCCAGTAGGGGTGTGTGGAATCAGCCCTATTAAATTCAGATTTAGATTCGACCGGAAGCAGGGACAGTGATTTGATTCGTTGATTCGGATCACTGTCCCTGATTCAATTTGGCTGAATCCGAATCTGTAGATTTGATGCTGATTCAGAGAATCAGCAATTTAGACATAGACACAGCTTCAAAATTTTTTTCTACATACCTTGAGGTAGCAGGCGCAGCTCATGATCGCTGTGATGCTGGGGCGCATGGAGCATCCCACAGGAGTGTGGGAGGGCCCTCCATGCGCTCAGCGGCAAACCCGGAAGGGTTCTGCCAGGGAGTGCACTGTAGGCCCCCCCTGCACCTCCCCCACTCCGCGATCAGCCATGGGGGGACCCTGGGTGCCACCCACACCCACAGACCCAGGAGGCACCAGTCACCAAGTCGGGGGGCAACGCGAGGGCGGGGGGGCCCAGTGTGCTCCCCGGTGGACCCAGAAGTGGACCGGAAGTGCTTCTGGTCCACTTCCGGGTCTGCTGCTGAGCATGCTGGGGAGCCCCCGACACTCCTGTGGGATGCTCCATATAACCCAGCATCACAGCATTCATGAGCCACCTGCTATCTAGAGGTATGTAGAAAAAACATTTAAAGTTGTCTCTATGTCCGAATCTCTGAATCTTTCTGAATCTCTCCAAATTAATTCAGAGAGTTCCGAGTTGATTCGGATAGATTAAAGGGCCCTCTGAATCGATTTGGATTCAGAGATTTGGCCACCGAATTGGTCTGAATCTCTGCTGAATTGAATCAGGGAGTGAAGCTGGCAGAAGACAGTGACATTCAGCCATCTCTGGGTGGCCTTCTGGGTTTTCCGGTGCCTTGGTGCCAGGTGGATGTTCATCACTGAGTGCACAAGTTGATGGTCTGTTCAGCAGTCTTTAGATGCCTGCATGGCCTTTGTGACAAGTACATCCCTCAGGTTTCTACCTCAGACAATGAAGTAGTCCAAAAGTTGCCAGTGCTCTGACCTCAGATGTTTCCATGTGGTTTTGAGGTGATCCTTCTGGCAGAAAACAGTGTTTGTCATGATCAGGTTGTGTCGGGTGCATTTGGTCAGGAGCAGGATACTGTTGGCATTGGTCTTCCCCACGCCATTCTTGCTGATAGTTCCGCTCCAGGTTTCATGGTCATATCCAACCTGGGCATTGAAATCGCCCAGGAGAATGACCTTGTGTCCCTGGGGATGGAGGCAAGGGCATTGTCAAGATCGGAATAGAACCTTTCCTTGACTTCCTCATCAGAATCCAGAGTTGGAGTGTATGTGCTGATGACAGTGGTGCATTGGTTTTAACTGAGGTGCAGGCAAAGGGTCATCAGCCTTTCATTGACATCCAAAGGGAGTTCAGGGAGCATGTCAGTGATCTTGTTCCTGATGGCAAAACTGATTCCGTGGATACAGGGCTTGCAGTCTGGTTTCCCTTTCCAGAAGAAGGTGCACCTTCCACTGAACTCCCTCAGCTGTCCATCCCTGGCAAGCCAGGTTTCACTGAGAGGAGTGATGTCAATGTTGTGCCTCGCTAGCTCCTGAGCCACGATGGCAGTTCATCTTTCTGGGTGATTGCTCTTTGGGTTGTCGATGAGTGTTCCCACATTCCAGATTCCGAAGTTTAGCTTTTTCTTATTTCAACTGCAGGAATGGTGATCCCACTGGGTGCAGTTTCACAGCCAGGAGAGATAGGACAGCTTATTTTTGGGGAAGCTTTTCTAGCCACCTCCCCACTGGGGTGAGCAGAGGGTATCCTATAAAGGACTTCTCAGTCATGGATGCAGCTGCCGAAGGACACCCCTGTCCCAACACAGTTGCCTGATGACCATCACGCATCCACCACCTGTGTGCAGATTCTTGGCAGAGGGCCTCCAGGTATCACACCCCTGCCCCCATCACCCCTTCTCCATCACCACAGGGCTTTTGGACCTGACAGAAGCCTGTGCATGGCATGTTTAGTGTGGGGACTCTGGTGTGTGGTCAGGCCCACACGGTCTTGGCGGTTGGTGGCCAGGTTTAGTGGCATGGCGAACCATGATGACTGGGGTCGCTTTTCTGATTCCACACACCCCTACTGGACACCTAACATGTGGACAGCAGTGTAGAATTCTGCCTTCTTCTGCCTTCACAGCTGCTGGGGTCATAGCCTTCCTCCACCTGCTCCGCCGTTGAGGACTTCTTGGATCATGCTTTGTCTGGAACCTCCCCCTCAGCCTTGCCGCCATGGGTGGTCCTATCAGGACGGTGAGCTCCAGATGGCATCACTCTCGGGGTCATTGGAACGTGCAAGCCTCTCCACCATAGCAAGGTGACGATCCTCGGAAAGGACCTGCTTAGTATTACTGGACAGCTAAATCACTTGGCGGATAAGTAATGCAGGAGCTGGGGGAACAGCTCTTGTAGAGTTTTACTGATTTCAGGAAGAGCATAAATTGATTTGCACTGGTTTGAAAATTTATTGTGAGTGATCAAAAAAATGAAATTTAACATGGAACATTTTTAAAGAATGTGAGTTATGCTATTACTTAAGCCCTCCAATATCTAGAGCAGGTTATTAATCCGTGAGTGTCTTACAGCAAAAGCGTTGCCACCATAATTTAACTGAGCCTGTGCATCTGTATTAAATCAATGAAACATTCTTAGAAAACAATGCAGCTACCTAACTGAATGTTAGAAGACAAAAATATTACACCCATCTAGTGCTGAAGCCTGTAATAAAACTGTAAATGTAGAAGTCTAATTTCTTTTTTTTACTATTATAAACAGAATGGTGGTATTAACATACAATGCCATTTTAAAAAAAATGTGCCAGCTGCCATAATACATTGCTGGCTCTTTGAAGGAAATTTTAATTTATCTCAGGCAAAATTGGCAGAGTTTAAGGGTTTCCACTGCAAGTTTGGTGTTGCAGCTATGGAAAAATGTATTAACTCTATTGTTCATAATGGATATATAGGAACATTTGGATCACAGAGAGATGGTGAAGGGGAGCCCAAGTACAAGAGTACCAGAAGTACACATTGGCTCTTTCTAGGTAGATGGTAATGGAAGAGTGAAGGGAGTGAAGCTGTAAAACCTGTAAAATGAGCCTCTGTGTAAATCAATACATTCAGCAAAACTTGGAAAAATGTGAATAAATAATGACAGGAGGATAGAAGAGCAGAGAGCAGGAGCTCTGTTCCCATCTTTGGCTCACTATGCAAGCTGCTTCATGTATTTTTAAGGGCACTTCAAGACAAGTGCTCTCCTACCCACTTGCTGAGAAAGAGAAAACACTGAAAAGTTATTATTCAGGTACCTATAGTTAGTAACATGGGTGTGTAAAATTAGTTTGCTATTACACGCATGAACTGAGTAGAAATTCAGTTATGCATTTCTGCAGAAAAGAACTGAAGCAGTTGACTTGGTACACCTTACAGTTTAAACTGGACATATCTTTGGAGAGAGGGTTCTGTGCAGTGGCAGTACTGAAGGCCACTGGAATCAATGAGAAACTTCTCATCGATTTCAGGAGATCAGGCCTGTGAGATCCAGGGCTAAAAGTGAATTAACAGTTCCTCTACAAGGTACTCAGAGTTATGCTCCAGTTTCATCTGCGTTAATGATTGTCTACCCAGCAAATACTCATAATCAAAACCAAATGTGGACGTGTAACTCCTAAAGTGATGCTCATGGCAGAGTTACTCTAACTGGGTCTTCTTATGTCCACCAGTAGAAATGATTTGAGTGCTTTTGACAAGATGCATTGTGTTACTGGTGTTAATTAGTCAGCTGGGGCCAGAAGTCCTGATTTTATTATTTAAATTAAGGCCATCTAGCTGCTGGCACCAAAGACTGAGCAACATTCAAAAATATATTTAAAGTCAGCATCTAAAAGAGCCTTCATATTGAGAGGGAAAAAAAAAGAGAGAAAGAAAAAGCATGTGCAAAAACCCAGCAATTATGACAAACATATCATAAAATGATTATGTGCTCATATAGTGATAACACTTGTAGCGTGCACACTATAACCAGAAGAAAGCATGGTCATATTCTTACAAGTAAGCATAAGTTTATACTTCCAGCTGTCAATGTTTCCTAGGCCTGTTGTAGTTCTAAGATTATAATAAGGTCCCATGACATAATGGACACTAAGGGAGCCTATGGCCTGAGGCTATTTGTAGCAGTAACACTTGTAATTGACTACAGGACTGTACAGTGCGGATAGATCAATTCCTGTTTGTATGGGAAGAGTTGTTTCTCGTTATTCTGGCCAGATTTGAAATGGCATAAGAACATTACATACCATGTCAACACACTAACAAAATGAAAAGTTTTATCACCAAAAGCATTACAAGTATGCTTCTTAGGTCAATATCAGCCTAAAATTTTGATTTTGGAACAGAAAGATTTTTAAAAAAATACATAGATTTAATAGAACTGCTAAACAATCCCTATGATTTTGATTCAGAGAAGAAATACATTTTCTTTTGATTTGAAGATTCTCTTACAGTGTTTCCAACCTAACCATGGGGACAACTGGCTAATGCATGAGAACATGAAAAAGGAAACTAATTTTCCACTTTCAATTTAAAATTCTGCCGTAACTACAGAACTGCATCCACTGTCTCCACACTAAGAGAAACTGCATGGTCTATTTTTATTGACTTAACTGGGAGGATGTAGGACTATAGGAGAGCAGGGCTGGAAGGGACTTCACAAAATCAGCTAGATCAGCCCACTGCTCAGGGCAGGATCATTCCTGACTAAACCATCTCAACCAAGTGTTTGAATAAAATGCTCTGGAAAACTTCCAAGGATAGAAAGTCCACAGTTTCTCTAGGGAGCCTGTTCCAATGCTTGGCCACCCTCAGAATCAGGAAGTTCCTCCTAATCTGCAACCTAAATTTCCCCTGCTACATCTTGAGGCTATTGCTCTTACTCCTGGCCCCAACAACCCACAGAGAAAAGTCCATCTCTATCCTCTGTCATCGCCCTTCAGATATTTAAAAATGGTTATCAATCCCCACTCTGTCTTCTTTTCTTCAGACTAAACAATGCTAGCAGCCTTTTCTCATAAGTCGTGCCTCCCAGGCTCCTAATCATTTTTATTGCTCTGCACTGGACTCTCCAATCTGTCCACATCCTTCTTGAAGTGTGGGGCCCAAAACTGACACAGTACTTCAGGTGAGGCCTCACCAGTGCTAAGTAGAGTGGAAGAATCACTTTGCTTGATTTGCAAGTGACACTCCTGTTAATATAACCCAGTATGCTGTTGGCTTTTTTTGCAGCAACAACACACTGTTCACTTACGTTCAGCTTATAGTTCACTTTAACCCACAGGCCCTTCTCTGCAGTTTTGCAGTCTAGGCACTCATTTGCCAGTAAGATGTAAGCAATTAAGATGAATAATGAGAAGAAAATGAGATTTTAAACATTGTTTCCCATTTAACAAATAATAAGATAAGGAAATGTGTGTGCTTGAACAGTTTGGGCGGGGGTTCATTAAAAAAAGAAACAAAAACACTGTAAACTAAAGCAGCCTGCAACACTTACTAGTAGCTTAATAATTAGGGGCGGGAAGTGGGCAGTAGCTTAAAGAAGCTGCCAGAATGAGAAACCCACCTCTTGGGGTTGCTGCAGCCAGGCTGTGGGAGGCTGTGGGGGGCTTGCCCTAAGCCTATGCTGGGTTGGCTGCTGCAGCCAAGGTATGGTAACCCTGCACCATAGCAGATGTAGCAAGTGTCTTGAAGGTAAGATTCACTGGTTATCCCTCCCTCAGACGAACACAACATCCTCCCTCCCCCCACTGCTTTGCCCAGGGTGCCAAAATAGCCAACTATGTCTCTGCCACTTTTGAAAAATACATTGTAAACTTTCAAATTACAATACAAATATGGCCTCATTTAAGAACAAGAGGAAAACAGTATATAATTATTCTGCTAAGAAACTCTTATTGTACTCTGCGGGGAACTGCTATTGTTCTGTTTTCTCCTAACAAAAGGATGTGTTAAAGCTGTCGTACACCACCTTTATTAATTCATAAATAATAACTAGAAAACTAATCTCCATCCTTTTTATCCCTGCTGAATGGAGTCAGACTTGCAGACCTCTCACACTCTATAAAATGAAACACTCACATTAAAGCTGCCTAGGACACTTTGGATTGCATCAAAACAGTTCCAGTGTTTAAGCCCTTAATCTACCCCGGCATTTTAATACAATACCAATTTAGCTACTGATCTGTTCCTTTTTGGTTCAATATTAATGCAATAGCAGGTCATAAAACCTTGTAAAATAAGCTTCCCTCTGCAAATTAATTAGGGAAATAACACAAGCCAATAATTTTTTCCTATGTACTCATTCCTTATTAAATGCAGAATTAATGGCTTTCATGTTTGTAGAACCTCCAACTTGTCAAGGCTCATGAAGGAAAAGCCTTCAATATACCACAGAGAGGCAACCTAAAAGAGGATGTGGGACATTTGTTTTCAACACAGATGTGTTCCTCCTCTGACAAGAGGCAAATAACATAGTTTGAATCTTGCTAATGTGCTCCCAGTTTCCTAACAGCACAAAGCAAAATGAATAAATAGCTACCCCAAGCATGGGGGAAGCCATAGAAAATAAGACTGTAGATATCATTTCTGCAACACTGAGCCAGTGGAATAACTTCAAAATCAGGAGGTGTGTAAGTACACAGAGTGCATGTTAAGAGACTTCCTGGTGAACATCAAACATACAGGTTGATGCACTGCCTTTTTATTTACAACCATTCTGCCTACACCAGTGTTTTCCCACCTGCCTGCTTTATTTGCCTGCTCACGCAGTTTTCTTAATACCGAGCCTACACTTGACTCCTTTGCCACTCAGCGCTGATTAATCAAAACAGTTTGGAAACACTAACACTTTCAGCACCAAGCATTTGATAAGAAAGAAAGTAAGGAAGGCAGGGCGGGAGGAAGAGAAGGAGGGAAAGGAAAGGAAAGGAAAGAATTCTCTATTGTATTTTTAACTACATAATGCAAATATACAACGGAGGAAGGAGGTATCCTCCCCATTATCCATATCAGACTTTTCTGTTGGAATGTTTAGGTGGGTCTTGAATATCTTCTCAAAATACAAAGGGAATGGGAAATAGGATGAGTACATCCAGACTGAGATCCAAAACAATATTAAACAAGTTTTTCAGAGAGCTGGGTAACCTTTCTCATTAGACATTTTGCCAGCTACTAAATGTTGAAGGTAGCTGGAGAGGAAATCCGGACTCCTTCCCGAAATAAAAGGACTGGGCTGCTTCTCTAAAGCCTTATGAAGTAATTTGTGCCCATGCAAGTTGGATGAAAAGGCCTGTTATTCTGGCAGCACTTGACTTGTCTCACATTTCATAAATAACCGCACAAGATATAAGGTAATTTTAATGACATTAGGAATGTTCATACGAGCAAAAATGTTTCTTCTGGATTTCCCAAAGCAGATAGAACCTCAATGTGATTCCATCCATTTTCATGAAAACTGTAGATCTATGGCAATGAAGGGTAACCGGTGAGAGAGATGGACCTAAACCACAATTCCAACTTTAATTGGTCCCTAGTCCCTGAGAAAGTGCAGTTCTGGATCTGGAGGCAGATTTTACAGCTTGGACTCAGCTCCATTTTCAGGCAATGCAGAAATACATATGTACATACATACATACATAGTAAAGAGAGACAGAGGAGGAAAAGGAGCATTAAGCAGTAATTTTCTCAGGTTAGGGCTCAATTTATTCAGGGTTCAGTTACAACTGCAACTCCATGAAGCAGTGCCAGCAACTTTTTAGCAGAAATCAAGTCTCAAAATAGATTTTTCCTCCACTCTACACTCTGCTCTTCACTAGGTAAAAAGTGAAACCTCAGCTCCAACATTCTTTAACTCATTCTATCTCAAATACCCTTTCTGAATTGCAGGGCTAATGTTTGGAAATAAATGCACCTCTCTGAACATATATATGTTCCCAGAGGAACTTATATTGGTTATTCTGCTGAGTAGCTTACTTTTATCCCTAATGTCTGAATATTGAAGAACAGGTTTTGTGACCCAACTGCCCTTTAATTTTCATCTTCTCCTTGGGTTTATAAAGCAGCACTTCACATGCAAAAGGTAATCTTCAGCATTGAGTTTGAAGGCTTTTGTGAGCAAAATGATTGCCTCTGCATCTCTGGGCTTACCTACACTTACACTGTTTGCTGTTTTGCTCTACAGCAATAGCAAAAGCATCAGAACACTCCTGCTGTAGATACAATTAAACTAGTGCAGCCTATTTGGGGTTGACATGTGGAAGGGTGTGTACAGTTGCTTTCCACATCCAATCTATGTTCACATGGCTTACTTTAAGCTGCATGAATGTAGACCTAGAGCAGCATATGCAGTCATTTGCTACTCCTGGAGGCTGCATGGTGATCCCAGTCAAAATAATTTGGGGTGCAGGGATGGACAAGTGGGTCTACAAGGGGGGAGGGGTCTTGTTGGCTCCATGCGGGTTGGTAGGGAACTAAAAATAGCACAGTCAGGGTCAGGGGAGTGGGAATAGTGCAGTCCCAGGGCTGGGGTCTGTGGCTGGGTTTTCCCAGGCCCAGGGCTGCACTGTGAATGCATACAGGCATTTGTGAGATTGGATTAAATTTACTTAGATTGGGTTAACTGGACCTCAGTTTAAGTTAGTGCACCTACTTGGGTCAACTAACTTGGATCAAGCATGCCATTTGGGGGGTTATTTAAGGCCTTTGTGGTTAGGGACAGACATTCAAAAAGCCTGAGCCTGAATTGATTCAGTCTTTGCAGGTTAATCTAACCTGGTTAGACTGAACTGGTTTGAAACTGGACAGACATTCTCTGTGGAAAGAGAAAATTCAGGCACATGCCTGCAGTGGTTCAGGCTAGAAGCCTGGGGGTGCTAGAGCAGCCCTCCCTTCCCTTGCACAGCACGGAGCTGAGGGAAGCATGGACTCTCTCATTAGGAAGGTCTGCCTGCACAGTCCCAAGCTCTTCCCTGCTGGCTGCGCAAGGGGAAGGAGTGTTGCCAGTCCCCAGCCCCGGGCTAGAACTCTGAGGCAAGGGGGGGTGGGGGGTGTAGTGCATGCATCTGTTGATGATACAGAGCTTTTCAATCTCCTTCACTGCTTCATTATACTGTCTGCAGCAAACTGACAGGCAAGCAAGCCAGCTGGGGACTGATAGTGATAACAGTCTTTATCACCCGATTAGCAAAACAATGATCTCTCTCCATTACTTCAAACTTCTTAAACAGCTTACTGAGTGACCTGTTGATTAGCTCCAAACAGCCTTAAGCAGTTGCTGTCCTGTCTGCCTGTCCCAGTGAAATTGGAGAGAGACACACACAGACACCTCTCGGCATTAGCTAGCATGCCACATGCCTAGGGTCTGTGGGGCTGGGGTCTGTGCTGTGGGAGATGGGAGGCAAGGATTTCCTGCTTCAGCAGCAAGGGCGAGGGGGCAGGGGTAGGGCAGTGGGAAGCCAGGCAGACCCTGCTGTGTCTTTAGTCTCTGCTGGAGCCTTACACAGCACTAGCTAGTATACCACATGCTGGCTATGGTCCGTTCTGTAGCAGAGAGGAGGAAGGGATCCCTGCTTAAGCAGAAAATTGTAAGGGGGCAGGAGGAGGGGGGATACAGGGAAGCCAGAAGACCCTGCTGTGCCTGCAATTCTCTACTGAAGCTCTGGCCAGGGAGCAGAGGGGAGGGTCCAGCCCTGCTGTGCAGCAGAGACCCCCCTGCCCCTCCCCACCCCCACAGCCCAGAGAGTATGCTGGGATGCTGGGGGTTTCTGATTTAACTTAAACCAGCAAGGGGTCTGGGACAGACATTGCATATATCAGTTTGACCCAAATCAGTTAAGTCTGGTACTACATTCAACCAGGTTTATCTCAAACCGGCTTCAGCCATTTTCAAACTGGTTTATCTGCACTGAATATCTGTTCTGTTACAGGTTTAAACCAGTTTCTGATCACTTAAACTAGTTTATGTATAATGTCTGTCCCTAGTCTGCATGTCTGTGTGAGTCGGCAGATTGACTTAACCCTGTACATTATGTCCAGGGGTAGATCCAGAGGGGATTCAGTGGCACAGCTGCATCCTTCTTTTGGATTGGACAGTGCTGAGGGAACTTCTGGGAATGGTTTTTAAAGTCTCCAAAGCAGGTAAGACCCCCCTTCCCTTCTCCATTCTCCTACCTGTGACTCCTACTTTTCCTGGGGTCCTGAGGGCAGGGGGAGCTGCAAAGCCATTCTTTCCTGCCCCATCTAGGCTGTACAGGGGCTGGGCTCAGCTGAGAGCAGCAACAGTGGGAGCAATGATGGGCAGGGAAGGATGAGTTCCCATGCCTTGTACTTACTCCTAGGGAACTGGGAATTTGCCCTTCACCCATCACCACTTCTGCTGTGTCACTGAACCCAGACCCCACGAAGCCTGGCTGGAGTGGGCAGGAGCAGCTTTGAAATTTTCCCTGCCCCCAGGACAGGAGAAAAAGCAGCAGCCACAGGCAGGAGATCAGGGGAAGGGGAGGGACCTGCCCTTGAGCACAGAGAGGAAATGGGGGATTCTTATCTGCTTTGGGGGCTTGAAAAAAAGTCCCTAGATGCTCTGACAGTGCACTGGTGGGTTGCGGGGAAGGAGGCTGGGAGAGGGGATGCAGCTCTATCAGCACCTCTGGCAGGCTATTTGTTCCTCAGCATTGATCAATTATTATGCTTCCCTCTATGTCCCACTAGTTAATGGGACATGTTCAAATGGATCTTGATCCAAGTAAATTTGTTTCCAATTTGAACAGGGAAGTAGGATACAAATTCCATTTTCAAATGTGTCCTCTCTGGATTTGGGTATTGGGTAAACAGTATCCAGTGCTAGAGTGGGAAGGGTGAGACAGTGTTATTTTCATATCATTAGACAGGCTTATATCATGCCAATTAAATCCAGTGAGACCTTGCCATTAATGAAATGGAGGAGAAAGGTGTTATTACCATAGATTCTGTACTGCTTAGCATCAGGTGTGTGTCCCAGTTATTGCCTGTGCAAAAACCAGCTTTTTACTAGTTACATTAAACAGGATTTAGGTTTTTTGGTTATTCCTTGGTCACTCTTCTTTTTGTGACTTCTACTGATTAGGGACATAGGTGAGTGGAGAGCCTAACAACCCATCATGGCAATGCATATATTTCTACTGAAATATCACCAAACCTTTTCACTTTCCAGTCATTTAGGAAAAAGAGACGAAAAACTCAGTGTTTTAGCTCAGGCCATCAGCAAGATTTAAAATGACAATAATACAAATCTATTTTTAATAAGCCATGCTAAGGGTATGCTTATTGTCATTAAGAATAATTATTGTGATAACTCAATTGTTTGTTTTTGGAAACAAGCAACATTATTAGAAAACACCATCAGTTTCTACAATTATCCATTTACTGTACATTTAAAAGTCTTTGAAAGGGCAGCAGAAGGCAAGAAAGGGGGGCACTTTTTTTCTATTCCCAACTCCACACCTGGTTTTTAAATGAGGATTCTGAGGAACAGCCCTGGAGAATGACAGAATACTTAGGAAGTCTCCACTGCTTCTGTCCAACACGAATGTGCTAATGTGTCATGTCTGTCTCAAGTGCTGAAATTATGGTTCAGTTTCCAGGCCCATTCAATTCTTGACCTTGCTACTGAGATTGCCATTTAGTGGCAAAGTTGGTGATGGGGGCTGTCATATAGGCATCTATCCACTAAAACACAAACTAAGGCCACTAGCTCGTTTCACACAGACAACAAAGGTGTCATCGAATGTTGTTTGATTTGGGCAGGTACCTGCCTAATCTTGTTTAAAATGGGTTTAGAAATTTCTATAATTTATTCCCAAAGTGCTTTCATCTGATATATTGAAAATCAAAGAATTATATGAACTAGCTGACTTACAGGAGCACTGAAGTCTGAAGATTAGATGCAATCCTAACAATATCCTGGCACCACTGTTTCTCAAACATTATAGTGCAGGGGTTTTCAACCTTTTTTAAGGGGTGTACCCCTTCTGGTGGGTACCCCTTTCCAGATGGGGGGTGTGTGCTGATGGCTGGCAGTGAGTGGGGAAGTGGCAAGCAGCGATGGTGCGGAGTGGTGAATGGCGGGGGGTGAGGAAGCAGCGTGTAGTGGTGGCACAGAGTGGTGTTTGGCGGGGTGCAGGGAGCTCATGCTCAGTGGCCGCCACTGCCATTCACCACTCTGCACCACTTCCCCACGCTGTCGCGCGTACCCCCTGTGGCTGTCCTAAGTACCCACAGGGGTAAGCATACCCCCGGTTGACAACCCCTGTTATAGTGCATTAACACTGCATTAGCAACAAGCACTGGGGTCCTCTCTTTATAAAGGTTGTTTCACATCCGATATTTAAAATGCAGTTGTGCTCTTTAACATTCCTTTGTTCTTTTAACCTTCATTTTAGCACACAATGCCATCATAGCAGCATGCTGTGCAATCTGCCTATCATCAGTGCAAGATGACCTGAACTTGGGCACCCAGTGAGATTTTACTGCTGAATCAGTGAATGTCACAAAACCTATGTACTGTTCTTGTTTTGGACCTGCAGATGTGCAAGTCAAGGTGTTCCAAGGCAATGATTAATGAGACACTTCTATTAACCCCAGCCTTGATCCTGTCCAGAAGGTGGACCAAAAGCCAGGCTCTTTCATTTTGGAACCTAGTGAAAAGCAGGCATAATTCACCTATTTTATTTTGATCAGTGATCTCCAATGTATAAGTGACATTATTAGAAAAATAAAGGGAAAAATACTGTGTTAAAGTTGATGTAGGTGCCCAAACTGCACATGATCTGAATTCTTCCCAAAGAGCCATATATAGATTTGTAAAGATTAGTTATTGGTGCTGTTTAAAATATGCCTTTGAAACATTAAATGTGAGAATTTAGAACCATGTTAATTCTCTGCTTTATTTCCAGCACCTGTGATTTTTCAATATTACTTAGAAAATGGAACTAATGGAATATTTATTAATGCAAACCTCTAAATATATTATGTTAGAAAATGTACTTATACCAGGGGAAACAGGATAAAAGGATCATAGGAAAGTAGAGCTGTAAGAGACCTCATGAGGTCATCCACTCCACTCCCCTACTAAAGGCAGGATCATCCTTGCTTAAACCCATTCCAGCCAAGTGTCTGTCTAACCTGTTCTTGAAATGATGGACTTTTTTGTGATCCTGTAGAGTAAGGCATACTGTAGCTGAATAGGCTTGATCATCTGAGTTCTTTAAGAACTTGGCCTAATATTCAAGGGATCTTTCAGTAATGCTGCACATCTCTAATTTAGCAAATCAAAGTTAATTTTTGGCTAGGTACACAAATGGGTATAAGTGATCAGAAACTGGTCTATACCTGTAACAGAACAGAAGTTCAGTGCAAATCGACTCTTTTTAACCCAGTCTAAGATAGACCTGGATCAATGTGGCATCAGACTTAAGCTATTTTGGTTAGACAGGTCTATTGAACATCTGTGCCAGATCTCCCAACTCAAGTTAGGTCACTGTCTACCGGCATCCCAGGCTGCTTTGCGGATCCCCAGTAATGCCCCCTCACAGGGTGGCACACTGGAATTTAGCCTGCTTTGTGTCCAGCCCTGCCTCCTGCCTCCAGCCAGCTGTCAGCAGCAGCCAGGTTGGGGGCAGGGAGGGAGGGAGATGGCAATCCTGGCATCCGTGTCCCTGCACGATAGAGCTGTGAGAGGAGGCAGGACTGCTCCCTCTGTGCCACATAGTCCCTCCTCCCTTCACTGCTTTGTGATGCAACGCCCCCAAGCTGCTGGTCTCAGCCTCAGCCAGTGAAGCCTGTGCATGCTTCCCACCCACCAAAGGGCTAACTTGTATTCTGCTCAGTCCTGAACTAACCTAAGTTGCTTAAAGTGCATAACTTGGATCACATCCACCTCAGGCTTTTTTAATTTCTGTACCTAGCCTTTGTTCCAATGTTATTAACTACTGTTTTATTAGGTATCACTTTTTTCCTTTTTAAATGACTGCCATCTCATTTATGACTGAATGCTATGTCATGACTTTGTACCCTCAATTGCACAGAGTGACTTCATGTAAATGACTCTTGTTCATGTAGACTAAACATCATGAATAAGGCAAAAAAAGAAATCCAAGGCAGAAACCAATTCTCAGTGCCACCTGAAACTAAGCATGGGAATAGGAAAACAAGACATCTGGAACACAGCTGACTGGGAGAGAAAAGAAGGTTGCCTCTCCCATTTCACTCCACAGGTTTATAAGGCTGACAAAGTAGACTGGAAAAAGTAGAGGGCTTCTATTACAAGCTATTAATTACACTGTTAGAGTTGTAGTTAATGTGTAGAGGTTTTGGAAAGGCAGCCCTAATTCACACCTAAAATTCTGTAAAATATCAGTTTTTAAGTCTGCATTGATATTTGATGCGTCATTCAAATTTAACTCAAAATGGGAATGTCAACATTAGATGGCTATTCTGAAGTTTAGCCTACAAAGGTGTAAATCTTACCCTGGCTGCTTTGCTGCGGTTGGCATGGATAAGAACAGGGGAATATCAAATCTGACTTATCCCTTCTTTCTCCCTCTTTCAAATAGGCCTAGGAGCTCCCCATTGCTTACCATTAAACACCTTCAGTGGGGAAGTCTACTGGTTTAAATGCTAGCATGTTTGCTGAGTCAGGTGCTGCAACTACTGGTTTTTGTCCTGAGATGTACTCAAACCTTTTAGAGGTTGAGCAAATTAATACACTTGAGTATAAGGAGCTCAGCACCTCACAGGCCACTCAGAAATTTGAAGGACTGGGTCCTAAAGTTCCAGAGTTCTCTTCATTGCATCAGGCATTGATGACAGCAACAGAATAAGGAATTGGTAGCCAAATATCTGAGTGACATGATTATGTGTCAAAAGTATTCCAAAATTTTTGACACAAATATCTCTTTCCAAATGTCCATATCCGATATTCATGAATATCGTTTCAGGCTGGACATAAGGAAGAACTTCTTTACTGTCCGAACCCCCAAGGTCTGGAACAGCCTGCCACCGGAGGTGGTTCAAGCGCCTTCATTGAACACCTTCAAGATGAAACTGGATGCTTATCTTGGTGGGATCCTATGACCCCAGCTGACTTCCTGCCCTGTGGGCGGGGGGCTGGACTCGATGATCTTCCGAGGGCCCTTCCAGCCCTGATGTCTATGAAATCTATGAAATATCAGCAAATTTTAGTGGGAAAGCTCTCATGTGGTTTAGCTTCAACACTTTCAGTTTTTCAAAATTTTCAGTAGGATATTCTGTAAATCCCCAAACTCTTTTGGGAAGTATTTTTTGAACAACAGCCATTATTTAGGCACATCCCTACAAGCACAATTCTTGGCAGCAGACAGTTTACAAGCAATTTGACTGAAAGGTAAGGTCAGAAATTAGGAAGGTTGCAACAGAGGTTATAGATGATGACTCTGCAAGAAGGACACAGAGATGGAAAATAAGAAAATAAAAACAACATGGAAACAAACAGGCCAAAGCGCTCTTTGACGTGAAAGAATGACCTTACATAAGAAAACCAGGCTCAGTGAGTATTGCCAAGGTCTGGGTGCTCAGATGGTTTCATCTAGGATGTTTAAATTTCTAAAAAATGCTACCAAATGTAAAGCAGTGCCTTTTATGTATTGTAATGGTGTTATTAATAACATTCATGTGACTTCATCAATGTTGTGGTGAAATGAAGACAAGTTTTCCATAGGTTATTTGGATAGTGAGAATATTAAGCTATCTGCTAGTATTCAAGAATCTCCCCACTCAAAATTTTCTTTTTCATCTCAGATGATTAAATTGGAAAGTATCATTCATTTAAAGAATATGTTAAAGATGTATTTATTATCTACCAGCCACATTCACATTACTCCACTACCAGCGCTGTTCCAAGTTATCAGACAAAATTGCCAAGTCACAAGATAAACTGTCTCTCCTCATAGCAAAAGAAAGTTAATATTGAGCAAGAAAACTGACATGAATTCACGCAAGTTTACCTAATGGCCCAAGAGATTATTGCAAGTTTGCAATTCACTGGAGGGGCTGTGCTGTATTTTAAATCTTTGGAGCTTTTAGCTTACATGTGGGGACTGAATTGTAGTATATTTGATATCCTGAGGGAGTATCTACATTACTTAGAGCACATTACAACACTTACAAACATTAACAAAGCATAAATAATATATTTAGAAATATGAAAAGATTAGAGCAAACTATTTGTCTAAGGAAATTGTAGAACCTTTTTGTTCACTGACTGGTTAGGGCAGATTTTAATTTCTACATAGCTGTGGAATTAATTTCCCCTGAGCAAAGCAAGAAAATATTTCCCTATAATTCTTGTTTTCTGAATATGTATATAATCTCTCTACCTACCTACTGACATCTTCTCAGTTTGTATTTCCAGCATGTAGCTGAATCAGAATCTGTCATTTATTTTACTGCAGAATTCCCCTATACATCTGACAATAATCCTTTGGTATGTCATAGTAATTCCCTGGGCAATCTATGACAATGTTCTTTTTTCTTTCTTTTCTTTTTTTGTTGTTGCTTTTCTTGATTTTTTGCATGTTCATCTTGTATCCTTCTGTCACAAACCCCTTCTTGCTTTCTCCAATGCCTGTTCCTAGTTCACAGTGCATATCTGAAGTACTATTTGTTATGTTTCCTTCCTCTCTTCCAGACCCTCCACCCTCTTTCTGTTCTATTAGCGTACTTATTAGTTATGTTGCAATGGTTCCCACAAATGCTTTGTACATATATAATCTGCCCCAATACTGATCCACACAGAACTTACTAAACCTAACATTACAAATAATGCATTTGTAATGCATTTAAAACACAATGGATGTATTGGCCCTTGGTAGTTGTACAAGTGAATGCATGAAGGGATCTGATGAGGGATCCCACAATTGCACTGCCTGCCATGCCACACTTGCATGGCAGGAGGCAATTGTGGGATCTTCATCAGATCCTATCATGCCTTATTTCCTGTGCAGGGGGAGTCTTGATCATGATCCCCCTTCACTGGCAAGTAGTATGCTCCCACAGCTGGGAGCCTCATCAGCTAGTGGGGATCCCAGCTTCCAGGGCACACCATGTACACCTGTGGCTGAGTCCCATGAGCTGGCAGGATTTCCAGGTGCAGGGGCACACGGTGTGCTTCCACAGTTGGGAGCCTGTAACAGAGAGCCAAGGGAGCCTATTACTTTGAGAGAGAGACTGCAGCAGAAAGGGCCCCAGACAGCTGAACAGGGGTTAGCTGCGGGAGGGAAGACGGCAAGGGAGTAACTACAGCCTGGGCTCAGTAAGCTGCCCATCAAGCTGGGAGGACAAAGTGCCTGACCGGAAGAGGAGGAGCTCAGGGGATATAAGCCTGAGTTCCTGAGGCAGAGGGGCAGTGTAGTGGCCAATGAGTGGAGTAGAGGCTTCTGCAGCAGCATGGTGACCCAGGCAGAGCTTTGCATGCTTATGTAAAGTAGCTGGCTTTCATTATAAGTTTCAGTTTTACCAGAGGATGGAGCAGTGGCTGAATGGGAGGATAGAAGGCCACACAGGGGTGCCAGGAAGGCATCCCGGGGCTCTCAGCCTTATCTGGGCAGGCCAAAGCCAAAAGGGGCAGATCCTGTGCCATAAATGTGACATAGGGGTAGGTTCAAGCTGAGAGGGCCAAGGGTTGAACCTGAGAGAGGAGCCAAGGGCCAGATCCAAATGAAATAGGACAGGCCAAGGGCCAAGAGGATCAAGCACTGAACCCAAAAGATGGGTCAGTGGCCAAGGGGTGATCCTGAGCGAGACAAGCCAGGCACTGAGAGAGCCAAGGGCTAATCTCAGGTGAGACATGCCAAGGACTGAGAGGGCCAAGGGCTCACCCTGGGTGAGACAGGCCAAAAAGGCCCAGGGCCAAACCCAAGTGAGATGGGTCAAGGGCCAAACCTGGGTGACTTGGACCAAGGGCCAGACCAGGCTGAGGCTTGAAAGCTGGGTCAAAGGAAGTGGACATAGGCTGGCAGTCTACATCAAGAATAACCATCAGGCTAAAACCAAGAGGGCTGAGGTCTGTATGAGCTGGTTCATGGATCTAAGGTGACATCTGTGAGGCATGGATGTAGCTATGGGGGCCACAGGAGCCCACAATTAATACCCCTAAGTTGACTTAGTGTCTGAGAGCAAGACTAGTGCTAGCTGGGCTTGAGAAGTAGAGGGTGAGATAAACTGAGGCTCACTTCAGGGCCCTGGGCAGCCTCCGGAAGAAATACAATATACATCAAGGCGTGCTAGATGAGTCAACCAAGGGAGGGTTTCCTGAGGAGCTGAGGTGAGGCTGGGGTAGCTTGTCCACCAAGGGGTATCATGACCACCCTCAGGGGCCAGGAGCTGCTACAGAGCCCCATCAGCTGATGGGGGTCCCAGCTAGGGGAGCTTGCTACTTGCTGGTACAGGAATAACCCTTGATTAGCTAGTTAATCACATATTAAGTGTAATGTGTGCCAAGGGCCGTAATATTACAAATAAAATGCATTTAAAATGTAGTTAACACAATGAATATAATTAGGACACAAATATCTTAATGAGTTTTTACTGTGTAAATGCTTCTTAAACAACAACAGTTTTCCCTGTGCTGTGTCATGCATAGCCCAACCTAGACTATAAAATCTTCACAGAAGGTAGAATAGATTATGGCATACTAGGTTGCAGAGAATCATACATACCTATGAGACTAAACAGATAAGGGTGTCACTAAAATAGTGTGTTTTTTTATTTCTATGAAGATGAACTGAGACTAATAGGCATCATCAGTTTCCACCAAGGGTTTCAGATACTAATAGCATGAGATGCATTTAAGTTAGTAACCTAGGGCTATAAGGCTCCAGATCCTATTAGAACTACACAGTTCCCTTGATGGGGTTTTTTTTCCTGCTTTTGCTTTTCCCACTTTTCGACAGAATTTTTTACATATGCTTGACCAGGAGAGAGTACAACAGATCAGTGACATCACTGAGCGGTATTGTATCTGTCTGCAACCAATGTTAATAAAGGTTTGGGGCAATCCTTTGAAATCAGTGAAAGACTACTACTTTACCTTTTCCCCACCAATATCAGCATACAGGAAAATGAAATTACACTGAACATAACATGAGTTATGATGAAAAAATGATGATTTATTCCATAAAAACTTACTGGAAATACCACAAAACTCTTTTTCCTTCATTACATTTTACCTCATTTTGTTAACTGCGCTATGCATTTGGTGAAATTCTCATCCTAAGAAACAAAATGTTAGCCGAGTGCCCTTACCTGGCCGATGTGCCTTTGGAACTGCCATGTTCATCACACGCCCTCCATCCTGAGGTTTAGGGGGTGATGCAGTAAACCTGCAAATCCCCGATTCTGATGGTGTGCTTGAGGTCAGACTGTCTGTGTACTCATTAGTCCCTGCCGTTAACTGTTCTGATGATGTGTCTGATATAAAGCATTCTGTGATGGTGAACTTGGCATGTCTCAGCTGCTCTTCCATCTTAGCATGCTCGTAGGCTCTTGCTAACTCTTCATATGTAGAGGAGGCACTTTCTGTAGAGACCATACTGCTTCTTGCTCTATCTAAACACCCAAAACAAAGAGATACAGAGCAGCACAGTCATTTCCAGAAGCTAAACTGAGGACGTTACAGTGTATTATTCAAGAAAATATTACAAAGATGACTCGCCTGAGTCTACTTCATTATAAATACCTGGTAGTTATTTAGTTTGGACAATGACATAATAATTATGGGTTATTCTAATTAATTTAGCAGCAGTTCTCATTAAGTAGCATCACATAAATCAGTACTGACTGAGTCAGTGATTCAAATGCTTGGCTGGGGTGGCTTAGACACAAATGATCCTGTCTTAAGAAGGATGTTAAACTAAATGACTTTCTGAGGTCCCTTACAGCCCAATTTGTATTTGATTCTACAACTAACAGAAAATCTTTATTCCATGGGAAATACGACTACTTTTTCACATTTTAAAAATAAATTACTTTACTTTAAAAAAATGAAGTTAAAGCTTGCAGTGATAAAAATCCTCTGTTTATCCTCAAAACTGATCTAGTGTAGACAGACAGGGACCATTCAGATAGGACTTCAGACATGTTTCAGAAGGAGAGAAACAATAATTCATTTTCTGTCGTCATTCAGCCCTTGGCTTTTTGTTGAAAATATCAGCAAAGGACAAATATTATGGCAATGTTTTGGAGATGGGAATATTTATCAGGAATCAAACTAAGAGCATAAACTCCTTTTGCATAGAGCAAGCAGCTCCAAGAAGGTAATATATTTTGGTCATTACCAGTCTGATATTCTAGTGCATTTTACAGCACTGCTAAAATCAATTATTGCTTTGCTTTTAATTTTAATGGGCAAAGACTTAAAACATTTATATCCTAGAACTGTCTCTTTTCTGTCCTGGAGACATAACTTCCCTTTAAACAAGCACTATTATGCATGAAGTTTTAGTTAGACTTTGGTATATTGTAAAGCATGCCTCAAGTGCAATGCCAAGCACTGAAAAGTGAAGCAGAGAAGAGGTTTCTACTTAATAAAGTGGAAAAGTTTGTAGAATGGATTACATTTTCATTGCAGTATGTACGAACTTCAGAGAATTTTAGAAATTTAGCTTTCTCTGGGTTTTGTATAATTTTAAGATATTAGTGATTCTTATTAAAAAGTAATAACCATAATTGCTAGTTCATGAAAATGACACTACCATATTAGTTAGAGGCAACTTTGTGGTCACTGAGGCTAAGTACTGACAGTCAAAAAGCCCAAAGCTGAATTGATTGAATCTTTGCAGGTTAATCTCAGCTGTGTAGACTGAACCAATAAACAAGTAAACAGACATTCACTTTTGATTCCAGAAATACAGACACATGCCTACAGTAGCTCAGGCCAGAAGCCAGGGGGCCATAGAGCATGCTTCCCTGCTCTGCAGAAGCAGACAGCTTGGGTCCTGGCTAGTCTGCCTACCATACGAGGGGAGCATTTGCAGGAGAGATGCAAAGCATCCTGGGATGATGGAGAACTGTGAATTAACTTGAACATGGAGTGGATCTGGGACAGAAGTTCAATAAATGTATTTAACCTAAATCAGTTAAATCTGATACTATGTCCATCCAGGTTTATCTTAAACTGGTTTAGGCTATTTTGAAAGTGGTGTATGCGAACTGAACTTCTGTTGTGTTACAGATTTGAACCAGTTTTCGGTCACTTATACCAGTTTATGTGTAATTTCTGTCCCTAGCTGCACAAGCCTTTAACTTTTTTTTATCATGTCCTTAAGAGCTTGGCTGCAATTTTCATTCCACACAATGAGAAACACACCTTCTACTTAAATATGATAGACAGATTTACTTAAACGATATACATATCATATGAATTTCATTTGGTTAGAAATAAAGCTAGTTAAAAAGCAAGATTTCTGGTTCACAGGAAATTTCAGCTTTTTTCTTTTCTTTTTTTTATTCGGTGGGACCAAAGCCAAAATGGTTTAAATTTTCTGGTAAAGTAGAAGATCCCTGGAACATGCAGCTTCTCAGTGAATAGACATTCTTGTCATTTCCATAGACCGTACCAATAGCCACAATGGACTGTCACATCTGTTCTACTGCCAAGGATTTACAGTTTCCTGCACCCCAGGGACAGATCTGTCAGGAACCCAGGTAGTGTTTCTTTGGAATTTTGCTCAACATCTAGTGAACATTAATTCAGTAATAGGTGCTTAGAATGAAAAAACAATCAGGCCTGATGAATTGGCCTTTCTGGATTAAACTTTTTTCATCAGAAATTTTCTGACTAGCTTTAATTAGGACCAGCTTAGATTAAACTTTTGTACAGCTGTGGGGACTTGTTTCACTAAGTTTAAAACCTACTCTGGGACAATCATTGGAATGCTAAGTTCTGTGCCTCCATGACACAACCTGGCTTACTTTTGGATAGTTGAATCTAAATGTTGAAAGTAAATCAAAACCAGTAACACTTCATATATAATTGCATGTATTGATTCTGAAACATAGCTATGCTATGCTTGGTTACACAACTCAATACTCAACTGTTTAAACATTTAAATATTAGTTTTATCAACCTGTCTCCATGCCTTCCTTAGGAATCAAATAGCCTAGTATACATACTGTTTGGTTACCAAAACCCCTTCTAGAGTGTATCATTCTATGACAAAGCTTCCCATAATACTTTGATTTTAAAATAGATTGTAACTCTCACATAAAATCCAGCATATGTTAAAGAGTAGATATTAAGTTGTAAAGTATCTGTGAACGAAGCTTGTAAAATCATCCTTAGAATTTACTAACCAAAGTAGTGAATCTACTTCCCTACATTTTAGCATGATAAACAACAACCCCCCCCCCCCCCCCTTTAATGATGCTTTTTGTGTTCATTAAATAAAATTACTTGGGTGACTGGGATATGTGACAAAATTTTCACAAACTAGAATGCCCTTACCAAGATTTTCTAAGGGAATTCTAAAAGAATTTGCAGAGATGGTCAGATCCAAATGAGCATGGATGTGCAGTATGTGGCACTGCAGACCCATCTACAGTGCAGGCATTCCTACAGTGCGGGGTTTTTTTGACTCTGGGAGATCCCACGGTCAAAAAACCTGTGCCTTAATGAAGTGGGGTGGCGCACATGGCAGCTGCGTGCGCCACTCAAAACCGGTGCCTGACCTGCTGGAGCCATGCCCTGGCTGCCAGCCATGCTCCCTGCTGCAGGACTGCCATGGCTGCAGCTCCCTGAGGCCCCCAGGTAAGGCTGCTGGGGCCACCACAATTGTTGGCTCTAGCCTGCCCTACCCCACCTGGGTTGACCTGCCGCTCACCAGAGCACACGTGACATGGGCATTCCCTGGGGATCACTAGCAGCAGCACAAGATGTGCTGCTGTTAGTTCATAGATTTCATAGACATTAGGGCCAGAAGGGACCTCGGAAGATCATCGAGTCCAGCCCCCTGCCCCAGGGGCAGGAAGTCAGGTAGGGTCAAAGTTAGTTGTTCCTGGAGAAACAAATGGCTACATTCGTTTGGATACAGCCAATGAGATCTACCCTTCTTGCTAAGGAATGAAAGCAAATATTACTGGAAATGAAGAGATCTGCTCCAGAAATAGAATGCGTCTTGAATTTGTAGTTGGCTAGCTTTTACAAACTCATTCATTGTTATCTATCTTATAAGTTTCATATATTTTTATTTTGCTGTTCTAATGCTGCATCTTATAATAACAAAAGCAATGTTGACCAGATAGCCCCAGTATTAAATGCTAGACAGCATTTATGTGAAATAACAAAGGGTGTGAGTTTTTAAAAGATAAGAGCTCAAACTTGCAAACACTACTGGGCACAATGGGCAGGGGCTGGCAACATATGGCTTAGAGGGTCACATCTGGCCCATGGTGACCCTGGATCCAGCCTGCACAGTCACAGGGCTTTACCTGTGTCCATGCCTATGTTGGGTCTGAGTAGTAAGGAGCTACACAGAGGCCAAGAAGCTGAAAGCTGTGCCAGTGCTACTGCTGTTTCTCTCTGCACCCATTTCCTCCTTCACTTCCACAAGCAGCAGGAAAAGTGCAGCTTCCAGATGGAAGAAAGCTGTGCTGAGGCCAGGTTGGGTAGAGAGAGTGGAGGGAAGGGGGTGCGTGGGTGCAGCATGGCACCACAGCTGAGCAGCAGGGGGCTGGCAGAAGCTACAGCAGTGCAGGTACAGCTGTCAGCTGTGTGGTTCCAGCAGGGGCACAGGTAAAGTTTCCCCTCACCGCTGATGCATTGCTGATGCCATCCAGCTCACATTATCATAGAAAATTATCACTGAAAATGAGGGTGGAAGCAAGCTCAGGAGGTCATCTAGTCCAAACCCTACATTTGGCAGAAGCTGGCTTGTTTTGGCCAGTGGATTGAAAAAGGTTGCCAACCCCTGCGACTAGGCATATTGCTTAGTCTTCTGAGAAGGCCAGTGCAAGTTAACAGGATATACTTGGCATTCAACCACTTCTGAAAATGACACTATTTTCAAGCATGCCTAAATATGGATTTAGGGGGCACATCCCCATGACCGGGAATGTACGTTTCTCTGAGGACAAATAGCAGTGACACATTTGTGCCACTGCTAGTTGCTTCTGGGCACATCCCGACATGTGCACTCTGGTGCATGGCATATTGCCTCAGGTATGGTAGGAGAGGCTAGGGCCAGCACCTGGGCTGACCCCAGCAGCCTTACCTGTGTGTCCTGGGGGCCTCCTGGGGCTTCAGTGGTGGTGGAGCCTGGCCGGTAGCCAGAGTGTGGCTCTGGCTGACCAGGCTCTGGTTTCAGGCAGCAAACACTGCAGCCATGTGCACCACCTTGCTTTTTTTCTGCTGCAGTTTTTTTAGATACCAGGATTTCCAGGTATCTAATTTTGTCACTGCACTGCAAATATGCAACATCACGAGCTCAGCGAACAGAATCACAAGCTCCATGTGCATTTCATAGTACCTCAACAGGCTTTGAGGCACCACAAACCACATGTTCCTGCTTGTGGGTATGTGGCCAGGGGATCAACTTCAACATTTTTTTCAAAAACCTCACTGCAGAATTTGTAGACTAAGACAAGCAAGCTGCCTGGTTTTTTTATTCAGAGAATAACTAAATTAAAAAAAAACCTCATATAATTTAAGGCAGTAAAATACTATTTGTACATATGGCTTTGGGTTTCTGTCTCTTCTGGAACCTGGCTTCTCTGGCTCCATCTGGATGAGCACAGACGTGCAGTATGTGGCACCACGGACACATCTATGGTGCCATACACTGCACATACAGGCATTCCCTATGCTGCTACCTTGCAACATGGGGGTGGGGGCAGTTGACCGTGGGAGATCCCGGGGTCAAAACAACCCATACTGAAAAAAGCAGGGTGGTGCACATGGCAGCAGCATGAGTCACCCAATACTGGAGCCTGGCTGGCTGGAGCCATGTTCTGGCTGCTGGTTAGGCTTTCTGCCACGGCTACAGCCCCAGGAGGTCCCCAGGACCACAGGTAAGGCTCCTGGGGCAAGCAGAGTTGCTGGCCCCAGCCTCTCCTACCTGATATGGGGTAACCTGCCACATACCAGAGAGCATGTGGGACAGACATTCCCTGGGGACAAGTAGCAGTGGCACACCTTGTCCCCAGGAAAACAAACATCCATGCCCACATGGAGGTATCCTCTGTGACTTTCCTTATATCTCCTATGTTATGCCTTGTTGAATACAGGTAGTTCCTTTTTGGAAACCTGGAGTGAAACAAATAATTTACCCTCTTGTCAGATACAAAGCAAAATATTTTTTCCCATTTGTAACCTAACTTTGGACCAGCTGCATGCCTTTTTCCTGGATAACTTGCCATAACTAACCTACTTACATATCTGTCACTATTTCAATACAGAGCAGAAGTACACAAAGCTTCATTTTCTAGTCTCACAGCTTGCTTATTACTTGAGAAATTAACAAAGATAGTATTACGATTGAAGACACAATTTTATATTTACTTTCCCTCTTCTGATCATTTAGAGAGATGAACTTAAACAAATGGTTGTTTCCCATGAAAACAGGGTTTAGCTGATCCAAAACTTATCATTTTCAGTGCTAGATTGCTACATTGAGCCCTTATTGAGGTTTTCTCCTTATCTTTTTCATCTTAGAATCAAATCCCTCTGGACAAATTACACCACCAAAAAATTAAAATTTTATCTCGATGTTGCTCAAAGCTGAAAACCCACTTTTGACTTGGCCATTTTCTTGATTACTAGTACTGCCATTTCTCAGCCAGTATCATTTTATGCAGCAAATTTTTATACATTTTCCTGAGAACTCAGGAAGTACACAGTTTTTGTGACCAGAAAAATGACCTACAGAAGAACCATCAAAAGCCTCTGGAGTCTCAGTTTGGTATGAACAGTTATGTGCAATATTTTTGTTACCATAATTGGCAGGTGCTTGCATACTCAGTAAACACTGCACTTCAACAGCACATTTAAGAACCCCCCCCCCTTATTTTAAAAGAAAAAAGTTTGCTAGTCAAAGCACCAAATATAGTAACTCATCTTGGCTATAACTGTCCCGTCTTTGCTTTACAATGCTACAAAAATTATACCTGTATCCTGTGAGGGACTGACGCTGTAGCTGTCACTTTCTTTGTCCACTGATCCTGCAGCTCTGGGTGTTGGCAGCCTCCAGTCTGTGGTGAGGGTGTGGGCCGATATGGTGGGATGGGGTCTGTTGAGAGTCCATTGACTAGCATATCTGTTGCGAGCTGTGGGGCCAGTTTTTGCACTTCTTCTTGTGGTAGGATCTGTGATTGACAGAATAGAAAATCTTTGCCAATAGAGTCTTAGTTGAAAAATCACTAGGTAGCAATATACGTAGCACTCTCCAAACCAGGACTTTTTTAGCCCCACAAAAACTACATCTTTACAAGACCGCAAATGAAATAAATATTTAGGAATGACCAAGTAAGGGATTCAGCTAGTCTCCAACTGGTATATAATCCTCTTTCACTCGTTATCACTTCACCTGACTCAGAGAAATCCATCCTCTACCTTAACTTTGTTCCATTCCTCCTGCAACATGTATAAGTATATCCAAAGGTTAAGGTGACAATTTGCCAGAAGATTATATAATCTCATTATCTGTTCCAGGGACCTAACATAATAGCAATACAGTATATACTACATGAAGAGTCACTACAAAAACTCCTATATATGTATTACTTCTGATTTGGACCAACATGCTTATTGATCATGAATGTTAAAGGTAAAGTTTATCTTAAAGTGCTTCAAGTTCCAGCACCAATTATGACAATAAAGTCTCTGATAGGGGTAAAAAAAAAATTGAAATCACTCCAAATACTCCTTTAAAATAATAAACTCTCCATTACTTATTTAGGGACTACAATATACTGAGGCTTTTCTGCTCAGAGAAGACTCATCCAGCAAAAGGAATACATATTAATTAACCACTAAAACGTCTTTAGGCTCTGTTGACAACATTAATACAGTTGGTGCCAAAGAAGTATTGTATTCCATAATAAGCCATGAAGAAAGGAAAATCTTTATTTGGTAAATGGATAGTTACTAAGTCAGATGTGAAAAATTGTTTGTGAAGTTTCTAAGAAGACACTATGAACTGTGGAGAGTATTAAAAAACAGAAATAGAAACTTATAAAAAATGGCAGTACTTTGACATTCAGATGGTAGAGCTGTTCTATATATTACATGAAGATAGGATATTTTTACAAGAACAGTTATAAGGATAACACTATACAAGAACAGATAATGGTTCAAAGTATTCTCCATGAATCAGCTTTCCCAGTACGAGATTTACATCCTGCTACGTCTCTCAGTGGTACATAGCTGTTAGGGGTGTGCAAAATGGGCCATATTTGATTCGGATTCAGATATGGCCTGACTTGGGGACAGTGATTCGATTAATTGATTCGGGTCACTGTCTCAATTTGATTCAGCTGAATCCAAATCTAAAGATTCGATGCCGCTTTGGAGAATCAGCGATTCCGCCATAGACACAGCTTTAAATGTTTTTTCTACATACCTCGAGGTACCAGGCACAGCTCATGAATGCTGTGATGCTGGGGCAGATGGAGCGTCCCACAGGAGTGCAGGGGGTCCCCATGTGCTCAGTGGAGAACCCCAAAGGGGACCCTAAGTACTTCCGGTCCACTTCTGGGTCTGCTGCTGAGTGAGTGGGGAGGTCCCCCAGCACCCCCGCAGCTTGGCGATCAGCCATGGGGGGATCCCAGGTGTGCCCCCAGACCCAGGAGGCACCAGTTGTGGAGCCGGGGAAGGGCCCCCAGTGCGTTCTCTGGAGGACCCAAAAGTGGATCAGAAATGCTTCTGGTCCACTTCTGGGTTCACTGCCGAGCGCACTGGGGACCCTCCCACACTCCTGTGGGATGCTCCATCCACGTCACCATCTCAGCATTCCCAAGCCACCTGGTACCTTGAGGTATATTGAAAAAATATTTAAAGCTGTGTCTATGCCTGAATCGTTGAATTTTTCCGAATCTCTCTGAATTGATTTGGAGGGTTCCAATCTGATTCGGAGAGATTAAAGGGTCTCCTGATTTGATTCAGATTCGGAGATTCAGCCACTGAATCAGGTTGAATCTCCACTGAATTGAATCAGTGACCGAAGCTTTCCACAGCCCTAATAGCTGTACCACCCCAAGGAGAGGAACTTGGGACACTGCTATACCATTAGTGGATGACTTTTACTTTGGTGACAGACAAAGTCTGCTGGATTGTGCATTGAGAGGTGGAACTTTGTCTCAAACCATTTCCCATTCCTCTGACCACAAGAGCTACTCTCCCTGCAACATGGTGAACTGTAATTTGATGTGGTGTGGATTGATGAATGAGACAGTAGTTGGTTTCTCCTTCTGTGAAGTATTGTAAGGAGGGTAAGCCATAATTCTCTCCTATGAGGTATGGGGTTTGAAGTTGCTGAGTTACACATTCTAATTGAGCAGCAACCCCAGTGAAGCCAGTGGAGCTACACTGGTATGTAAATGGAGACTCGGGTCCTTTGTTTTTACCTAATCGATCAGTAGACTTAGATAAATGGAATCTGATGGCTGTGTTGGACAGTGGTAATCAGTGAACCATCTTGAAACATCCAAATAGTAAATTGCTGAGTTAAATCTAATAAGTCATTGAGTTTAATCTAGTCAGAATTTATCCCTTAGAGCAGTGGTACTCACCTTTGTAGCCTCAAGGCACCCTTCCATGATTTTTCTGAATTTGATAGCACCCCTGGTGAAAATGACTGAGCAACATCTAAATTCAGAAAAGAGATCTGGGTGGGAGCCTCGAGGCTTAAGAAGTTGAGAATCACGGATCCAGCTGGTGGCGGGAGCAGGACCTCACCCTGCTGTATCTTGTTCTTTCTACTGTTTGCCCCTCCCCACCCTTGGTCTGTACCTCAGGGGTGAAGGGCAGCCCCTGCTACTGAGGCTGCTTCATGGTCTCACATGTAGGTGACCATTAACCCCCCAGCCCCTCACACTGGCCCTGGGAGCATGGAAGGAGTGGAGGGGACAAGCTTGGCTGCAAAGCATGGCTCCATCTGTGAGTCTGCCTGCCTACCTGCTTGTGCTGCTGGGAGCATGGGGGCCAGGGTCAGCATAGGCACTGTCTGGGGGTGGGGAAGGGTGGAGGAAAGTAGCAACAGTGGTGGCAACCCTCAGAGAAGAGGATGCAGGCAGCTCTGTATAGCTGGTAAAGGTACAAGCAGGGTCCGAATTATAGGGGAGCTTGTGGTGGCTGAGCTCTGCCATAAGAGATGAGAGCCCCCCCTTGTAAGATTTGAAAATCATAACCTGGGGGGTCACTTAGGTGGACTTGTTAATCAATGAATTGGTTTAACTTAGTGTTAACCCACCCTAAAACTCCCCCAAGAGTCAAAGTGTAATTTGAACCCTGGGTGCAAGGCAGTAAATGGGGGAGGACAACATCTATCTTCTCACACAAGGACTGGTGATACAGCACCTCTAACAAGATCTCATGGCATCACAGGATGCCATGGGACCCCAGCCTAGAATCTCTAGAATCTTTACTGCCTTAAAGGATTGCAGCATATGCAGAAGTCAAAGTCTTTTCACCCTGTGCCTAGGCCACAAACCTTGCATGGAAAAGTCACTGGGGACTGCAATACTCACAACTACCCGCCCTCCCCACCTTGCTGAGCTGGGGAAGGGCAATGAGCAGTGGGTTTGGCTCCCATAGGTTGGGGTTTGATGATGCACTTGAGGTCTGAATGACTACTGTTAGGGTGATTGAAATGTTTGCTGGGATTGACTTGATACCTGAGAGCTTTTCATTAAAACAGTAATGGATTCTTGAAGAAAACTGTCCATGCTATTGCATAAATTTGTTACACTCCTCAATATAGAAACTGTTTTTGCAAGTAATGCAAGCAGTAGCACCACCACATGGATACGGTTTACAGCAGTACTAACAACAACATAGACTTCCCCCACTTAGCGCCAGTTCCCAACTGTGCCTGCTGTGAAGAGCTACCCCTAAGGCGCCCAGCTCAGGAAGTTTTGCTGAGGAAGGGGGATTCCCAAAGGTTATCCTGTTTATGGTGATCCTATGTAGCCTGTTAGAGACATCACTCCACACTGAATGACCCCTCTAGCATGGTCACAGAGCCATGAGTTCCTCTACAGCCTTGGCAGGCCCTTCAGGAACAGGTGAACTTTGGACCACTATACTTCTCTGTAAAGTGTTCAGCTCCTGCTTGCATGAGCTTTGTATGGCAACAGTATTTGAATCCATATTTGCTGTGCTTTGTTATCTTCTGAGTCATTACTCCAGTACAACTTAACATGTCTATCTATGGTCTTACTATCATCAGCCCCACATCTTTCTACCAGAGTCTTTTTTCTGTTTAGTAATGTTCCCAAATCTGGGAAACATTCCACGTTGCAGCTACCCAATTTAGAGAATATGCTCTCAGATAGCCCAAAAAAGAACTAATAAGTAAATAATATATATGACTTGGGTGCCTGTCCTCCTTAAAAGGGCTTAAAGTTTTTCATTGTTTATTGTGCAGTAACTATGTAGTACATTGCCGTAACACAACAGTCTCTAAGCCAGAGAATGTAGCTGTCAATGAGCACTCTGCAATGCCAGGCCATTTCTGCAAAATTCCACTCCTATCCCCATAATGTCCGAGTACCATCCTGAATATGTCTACAATGCAGAGAAGCAAGGTAAATCAGCCTGCACCAAGATCTATGCTGCCAGCACCTAGCCTGCTCTCAGTATCCAAGCTACTTTATGTAAAATTAGATAGCATAACTCTGCTTTGTAGTCTGCAATGTGGATGAACCTTCAGAGCAGGAGGTTACATGGTGGCAGAAGAGAGAAAACCTTCCCCCTTCTCTAAAGCTATGTAGGTGCCAAGCCAACTCTTAGATCTTATGCTACCCAGGTGCAAGGAATAGAAGAGTTTTGTTCTATACCAGACTCCTGCTCCTAGACAGGAAAGTATCAAACAGAAAATTCCTGCATAGGGGAAATAAAAAAGATTGTAGGTGGTACACTGGTCATTCCTTTGCTAGCTTCCCTTTCCCCTCCTCCAGTCCCCCACAAATAAAAAATTACATTTTGAACAACAACTTTGTGATAACTTAAAATGGCTATTTTGTGGCTTTTGTGGCAATCATGCACCAAAATTATATATGGCACAAGTAGGCAAAATATGGCCCATGGGATGGATCCAGCCCGCCACTTGATTTTATCTGGCTTTCCGGTGGGCAGCGCAGGCAGCAGCTTTGACTCTGGCTTCTGCGGATGCCATGGGGGATGCTGGATGGAAGCAGCCCCACTCGCCCACCTTCCCCATATCATGCAACAGCCTGGGAGATGAAGGTCAGCCCACCCAAGGCTTGTGGGGCTGGACTCCATCTCCCAGGTGCTGCAGGGGATGATGAGCAGAAGCAGCCATACCTGCCTTCCTAACACCATGCAGTGCCAGCAGAGGCTGGAGCTGGAGCTGCTGCCCATCAGCAGAGGCGGGGGCCTGAGTGTGGCTCACCTAGGACTTGCTGTGTGGTTCTGGGAAAGTGAGCGGGTGGGGCTGCTTCTGCCTTGTGTCCCCTGTGGCACCTAGAAGATGCAGTGCAGCCCCACAGGCCCTGGGTGAGCTGCACTTGACCTGAGGGGCCAGACTGCATCTCCCAGGCACTGCAGGGGACACTGGGTGGAAGCAGCCCCTCCTGCCTACCTGGCACCATGTGACAGGCCCTGGCAAGCTGTGTTCAGGCCCTGGCAGCTCCAGATGCCATGTGGTACTGGGCAGGTGGGCAGGGCTGCTTCTGCCCAGCGGTTGTTGGGGCCCAAGTACAACTCATCCAGCCTCTGCTTGCAGAGGATAAAGTCTGGCCATTGGCTTCTGAGCTGTCCCGTCCTGCCCCATCATCAGGGCTTCTGGGATCCACAGGGTTGGTGTGGGGAGGGTGTGCATGGCTGTGCACCAGGAGCCCAGATGGCAGAGTGGGACAGCTTGGAGGCCCACAACCAGGCTCTACCCCCCCACCCCCCCAGTGCAGATGCCACTGCTGGGTGCTGGTTCTGGGCAGGGGTTGTATAGGCAGGCTAGGACTGGGGAGTGTGTGTGTGTGTGTTCATGCATGCATGTGTGCATGTGTGCATGTGTGTGTGGCTGTGGCCCCCAACAGCTCACCAAAGCTCATTAAGTGGCTTTCCAGCCCAAATAACTGCCCACCCCTGATACATGGGGATGCAGTGGCTATGTGATCTTCTCAGAGTGTTCACAAAACCCTATGGAATGGGAGATTGGCAGACCCACAATCTCTTTCTGTGGGGATAATGGTTATTCAAACAATTCTTTTGCAATGCTGCTCTTCTTGAGGCCCAGCACAAGCATCTGGAGAGTATTTTTATTTCTTTTGCCATAGCAGAGAAGCTGTGAAATTGTGGCCTGAAATTTCCATATCCCTGCCCCACAAACTCATATAAATGTGTATTAAAAACACAAGACCCTATTCAAAGTCCAGAGACTGGTTTTATACATAGTGTTGAAATCAAATATTCACTGGATAATAAAGTAAACCATAAATCTATTGTAATAGGTTTCCCACCCCACAATCTGGGACGTACATGGGCAATGCCACTGGATTTGAACCAAGGGCAAATGAATTAGTTACATAGGAAGGGGAGAAGGAATAGAAATATAAGTATTCTGGAAGCCCTGGCTGTCTGTGGTCAGCAGGGAAGTAGAAAAGACAAAGATTTTTGGAATGTGGGCCCTTCAGCATATAGAATAGCTGGATTAAAGACAACATAGGGTTCTAGTTTTTCTTCAGATAACTGCTCTTTCAATACAAAAAATTACAGTTTTTGATCTTTACATGGTAGATTCACTACTGTGTGATAGATGGGGAGGGGAAGAAGGGTGCTGCAGTAAGACAGCTAATTTTATGTCTTTAGCTTTATTTCTAGAGACACCTAGAGTAGCCTCAAATATAACTTAAAATAGTTGAGAAATGAAATCCATTTGATTGTACTAATCTAGTCCTCAAAAAATAATTAATCATAACTGAAAATCACTAGTCTGAAGTGCAGCAGTGCCAGTACTAGAACAGTAAGAAGTTTTAAGACTGAAGTGCAAATGAAGTGGGGGCGGGGAGGGGAGGGAAGGGGGGAGTTTCCAGTTGCATCTGCTTAGACTTAGCATGATGAGCTACAGAGCCAGAAGCATTAAATATTCACCAAGCTTCCTGACTTGACTTCTTCTGAAACCTGTAGTAAATCAAGGTGTTTCTATATACCCTGGAAGTTGCCAATATGCTTTTGTGTTGCCAAATTTATGCTATCATTTATGCCAACTAAAGAATTTCATATTTCTAATACATTATACTTTAAAGTCAAGGAACCATTTCCATTAATATTGATATAGAACATATTTATAATAGAGCAAAAGAACAATGTATTGTAATAATATATTAATTTATTTTACTATTTTAATCTATTAAGATTAATTCAGCATGGATATTTCTGGGAAAATTGATTTAACATAATAACTAAAGCTAGAAATGTAATATTTTCAGAATGCAATAATCAAAAAATTTGCCTCTCATTTCTTAGCATATTAGGACAACCACATTTAACTGTGAAATTCAATAAAGATTGATTACTGAGAAATAAATATATGTTAGTTATTAAAACCCATTAAACTAATTAGACTAATCTACTCAAGTAAAATCTAGTGCAAGTTTTTTTTCAGGAATATTTAAGTCTGAATTACTTCATATTACAGCTACACTTTACGATACATAGGAAAATTTTACCTATTGAATCATAATGGCCATGTCTACATGAGACGCTGACTGTGCAGTAGCCTGATACTACTGTGCAGTAGCACTGCATGGCAACAACTGTGATGTGACATTACTGCACTGTGGTATCATATAAAAGACATTTGTCGGCACGACTGAGCAGTAACTTGGGTACTGCATAGTCATTTCGAACATGTATAAACAAGCTTGCCTATGTCCCTGTATAAACAAGTACCAAATTACTGCACAGTAATGACTGCACAGTTAGCATCTTGTGCAGACATGGCCAATAGGTACTATTTTTACAGCAGATGCAATTGTAGAAGAGACTATATGTTTGCTCATTACTGTCCAAATAACGGAAATACCATGTAATACAAATACTGCAGTGCAGAAGTTTGCTCATTACTGTCCAAATAAAGGAAATATCACATAATATAAATATTGCAGTGTAGTATTCATTTTCTTATAAGTGGGCATGTCTACATGAGGTTTACTGTGCAGTTCCCTAATTAGCTGTGTAGCAAATGTCTCAGCGTCTACACATATGGCACTATCAGGACACACAAAACTAATAAACTCTGCAGCAGGATAGTACTTGTATTTAGTAGTACTTGGGGGTTTTTTTTGTGTGCAGCAGTACACATGTAGAGGCTGACTGGCTGGCTGGGGCATGAGGGTGCTTCAGTTCTGGAGCTACCTGTCAGCTAATCCAACTCTGAAGCACCTTTGAGCCCCAGCCATCCCCTCCACAACACACGGAGCTTAGTCAGAGCAGCTCCAGGCTGGCAGGGCCCAGCTCAATGTGCTGCAGTCCGGATGCATGTGCAGATACGTGCCCAGGAGGTTCGTGGGAGCAATAAACTGGAGCAATAAGCTCAGCAGTATATTCTTGCCCCCTAATGGCATATGTAGCCCACTGTCTTAATTATAGGTAATATATTCTCTTTTTATACTTACTTGTTCCTGGCCGGGCATCAGAAACATCCACTAAAGGTCCAGTAGCTTGCGAGACAGACTGGTAATGTACAGTATGAGTGACAGTCAATGACTTCTGCTTTGATGTTTCTCCAAAATCTGCATCAGTTAATAGGACTGTTGATCTGTCATCTATAAGCAACAGAAAGTGAACAAAAAGATAAGCAATCTCATTTTGTAGTGATTCTTTACAATTGTTTGTGTTCTAAATTTTATACAAAACTAAGGAAAGGAACATTTTGTAGCAATTCTTTACAATAGCTCATGTGCTAAAGTTTATACAAAACTTCTTTCATATGACATTTTAAGATTACAACCATCATAGATTAATATCTAAATTTGATAACTATTCGACTGCTTCAGTGGTAGCTACAAGGACTGATTTTAGATCACCATTAAATGATCTAATTGGGCAATCATTCACAATGTGTTGCACCATCTGAAAAACCACACCACAATCACAACCCAGGCTCTCGTTGGTTCTCCATTTATGGAGTAGGTGTCCACATTTTCCATGAAGTATCTGGATGTGATTTAGGGAAGACCAAATCTTTCTTGGTAGGTCATATCTATACAAAACCAAAGAAAGGAGTGCTGTTTGAGAGTTCTCACTTGTGATCTGACAGGGACATAGGCAAGCTTTTTTTCTTTTTCTTTTTTTTTTTGCATTCTGTCTAATGTCTGGAACAACCTTTTTTTTTGCCTTAAGTTTATTATCAGCAAACACTATTCCTCCCAACCTCTCACTACATGCTGCATTTATTGAGGAGGTCAGAAAAACATTGCAATTGTTTGGGGTTTTTTTTCTTTTTGCTGTTAGTGTAACTTGTAATATCCTGTGATATCTTGTGATGTTACCAGCTTTTCAAGAATGGAGACTGCTAGGTAAGTGTGCTTCCTTTGTAGCTTAGACTTGTCTTTGCATAGCCAGAATAAAAACACTGCAGAATTATGGCCTTGATCTCATCATGCCCTTATGCACCTATTTAACTTCAAGTAGATAAGAACTCTCGCTGAAGGCAGTGACACTGTCCTTATCCTTGTGCTAACAGGTGAGCACATGCCTAAATACTTTCCTGCACTGGAGCCCCCTAAGGGCCAAATTTTACCACTTCAATTCAATTTGCAAAGGACCTTTCCAGCTGCAAAACCCACTGGCACAGGCTGATGTACAGCCGGACATGAGTGGTGAGGGCCCCTAAACAATGTGGCGTTTTCAACCTTTTATAATAAGCTCACCCCCAGTGGCCAGACACAGAGCAGGGAGGAGTGGGGGAGGAAGGGGCTGGCATGTGGCTGGATGCGGAGCAGCGGCAGCATAGGGTGAGCTTCCCCCGCTGTTCAAGTTCCTCCTCCCACCCCTGACGTCCAGCCGGCCAGGCGGTGCCTGTACGGCCCACAGAGGGGCACCATTGCCCTCACCACCCCCGCCCCAGCCCTGCTCCTGTGGGGTGGTGGGTGGTGGCACTCCATCCCCACCTGCCTGTGCATACCCCCTAGGGCCTTCCCAAGTACCCCCGGTTGACTACCCTGACTTAAAGGTATCTTTCCAGGATGGGAGATGTAAGTGGGAGGAAAGGCTAACGTATGAACCTACCACCCTCTAGATTCTGCTGCCCATTGCCTTCCCACAGACCAGGGTCTACTGAGGTGGATTCTACATAGAATTTAACTCCCAACCTATGTCAAGCCAGCTGACATGGGGGCATTAGACACTGGCTGCATTTTAGGAGATTATCTTCTTCTTAATGGTGCTCAGAGTGCTGTGATGTCTTCAAAAAAAAATGCAGAATGTGGAATATGTTACCCACCTGCTTATACAAGATTTAACTGAAGTCCCTTCCTGCTGCACTATAATCAATGATAAATCTTCCACTGACTTTGTGTTTTCAAAACAACTATGTTTGTGTGCTTAGTGCAATCAGCCTTTAGTCTCCAGGCTTTCTTTGACATTATTACACTCTTTTTCATCTATTCTTAATGGCAATAAAAAGCCATGGGAAATTCTTGCTATGATTTGCAGTATGGCATTTTAATACATTTCTAAAGGGACTGCCAGCAATAGTGCTTCTGTGAGTTTACCAGTCAGTGGAAGCTGATCCATTGTTTCTAATTTTTTTTTTTTACTTGACAAGATACCATTACTATGAACAATCCTGCACAATAGCATAACTAGCATTTTTTTGCCCAGAAACGGCCACACGTAGAATGAACTTTATGATACCAAATTACTCTGTCCCTGACAAAAGAGGAACTCTGACTTTGGTTGGAAATAGAACCCCTTGACAGTGAACTACACAAAAGCCTGCCAAAGTGCCTGCTTATTCTTACTGCTTTGTGTAATGCAGGCTATTACTGTGACACCGATAACATTGCTGTAGTTAGGAATCTAATAGTATTTCCATTATAAACCCTGCATTACCCAGGAACAATAACTCAAGGGTAATAATTCTCTCCAAGTTAAAGCCTGAAATAAAGAGTGCGGCTCAAAAACTAAATTTGGAAAAATAAAACAAGAAATAAAACATTTTCTCTCATTTCCATGAGATGGATGTGCTGAGTTTTCATCTTAAAACCGAACTTATAAGTGATGAACACAGAAAGGATTGAATTTTTGGCCCCGCTATATCAAGCTAACCTAGTGCAGGGGAGGATGGGGAAAAGTCTTGTTTTTCCTTGACGCTGCAGTCAGCAAGGGGCTTCAGGGGTGCTCTGTTATGCCTGATGCAAGAAGCGGCCCTCCTCCAACCACGTTCTTGATACCCCCAGTAGGTATTAGGTGACTGGAGAATTCCTCTATCCAAAAGGAATCCTCTGTTGAATGTTTAGGCTGACTTTATGTTTGACTTGCATTGCTTTTGCTCCAGAAGAATGTGAAAAAGCTTTGGAAAGCTTAATTGTTTTTGTGAGACCCTGTATACAAAAATATTAAACTCTTTTTGTGATATTTCATCCATTTTCAGCTGAATTATTAACATATCTGATTTCAATTGCATCCCAGGCACAGAAGCCCATTGCCTTGACTTGAAACCAGAACTACAGGGATTCTCTGGAAGATTTCATGCCTAATGTCCTGAAATGTAAAGTGTTTCAGATTCGGGATCAGTCTCCAACTTCTACAGATTTTATTAAAACTAGTAAACTTCAGACTGACTTTTAATATCAGCAGGGAGATAGGTTATATAATTAGGGAATTTTAGCAGATAAGTACTTTCAATCTTTAAATACTATTGTTAAGTATAGTCTCTGAATTTCATTTTCCTTTGATGCTTTAAGTATTGCTAATGATCCAGCTGCCTAACTGAAGCCTATTAAACAAGAAGGAAATCAGAATGAAAAAACATTGAACTGCACACTTTCATTTAAATTTCCCACACAATGTTTTCTTTTCATTGACTTTTTACCTCCCTACACTACTTTAAATGTTGGTCTAAGATTCCTAAAAGTTCAAAACAATTCAGATGTAAAAAAAGGCTTCAATTCAATTTTCAGTCATGACAAATTATCTTACAATACAGCTCCCCAGCTCTTTTCTTGAAAAGGATGCAGTGCAACGCCCACCTGGCATACTTGTTATATAAAGCAAAGTAGTGCATTATTACCAATGGTCTCCATGGTGTCCCTCTCCTCAATCAGAAGCTGAGCCCTGGGAATGTCTATGTGCATCCTCAGTGTCTGTTGCTGCTTGTTAAGTGTATCTGATGTCCTGGTATTCTTACTAAGAGTAAAAGAGAAATAAACACATTAAGGGACATACCCCAGTGAAAAAGAATACTTAAATCCTTGTTTATTTTAAATCTCTTTAACTTCATCTAATAATAAAAATTCTACACTCAGCATTCTCATGAACGTTACATTCATTCTTGGTATTTTGAAGCAAATAAAAGTGGTATTAATTTAAATCGCCTGGTAAGGAGATCAGAAGAAGATGGAGGTGGTGGTGAGTGATCAAGTCTGCCATTATTCAGTTGATATCTGTCTAATGTACTTCTGATTTTTTTTTTCCACACAGCTACTGCATTATAAAACTGATGAAAACAGGTTTTGTTTTGGGGTTTTTTTCATCTCTCACAGGCCTGACTAACAAAAGCTTCAGCTGATCAAGCAGGTCGCTGTGAAAATGTTGGAGCAATTTCTTTGATTTAAGTCCCAAACATCACAAAAATGGGTAAGTTAAGAAAAATGAGTTAATCATTAGAGATTAAATTAGTAATAATAGGCTAGACAAGGAGAAGTGAAAGGTTTAGCTCTATTGACATTGCAGCAGTAAGGAATTATAAACCTTTTTAGTATTCAAGAATTAACTCTGATCAATTGATATGGTACTTTGGAACAGAAATACAAAACAATTATTGTATCAGCCCACACACTATAACTATTTCATTTTAAAGATTGTGTACCAGAAAATTACTCTAGGAAATGAGCCAGTTACTAAAAGTAAATGAAAATGGATAGTAAAACTGAGCAGTGTAATCATTTGCAGTATAGAACTGGCCGTAAAAACTGCACTAAAATCTGAGACCCTGTTCCCCCTTTGACATGGGAATATCCATAGAAGGGGAGGAAATCTCTGTACAGGAATTTAAGGTACTTTAATTAAGGCACACCAATTTCACTCTTTCAGTTGATTTGCCTTCACTTTCCTGAGGGTTCCTGTGCAGACTACTTTAAAACAGTCCCATTGTGTAGTTTTTCCCCAATTCATTTTTCAGAAGAATTCCCCATATACAGAATGGGCAGAAGGGCTGCCCCAAACCTAACCAAGCCAAAGAGATATGTAAGATGCCATAGCACATCAGCCAGATTCCATTTGCAGTCTCTTTTATATGGCCTTTATCATTTCAGTATCTCAGCACCTCACGATCTTTTATTCATTTATCCTCACAGCAGCCCAGTGAGGTACACCAGTGCCATTATCCTGATTTTACAAATGGCAGCCTGAGCCACAGAGGGTATGTCTATACAATGTAAGAAAGTGGTATGCAGAGCGTACCAAGCCAGCTTTGTGCACACTATCTCCATAACTGGAAGCAATATGACCACATAAATGCAATGCTGGGCCTGGGCTAATTAATTAGCTTTTGTTCACAGGCAAGGCTTATTAGCTGAGCTCGCTGCACAATATTGGATTGGGCCATGTAGACATACCCAGAGAGACTAGAGGCCAGATTTTCCAAGGACTTTAGGCTGCAGATAGATGCTCCATAGGATTTTCAAAATCCTCGAGCCAAACTCATTGATTTTCATTTAGACTATTTAGGCCCTTTGGAAAATTCTACCAAGCATCCACCTCCATCCTCAGGTGCCTAAATAGCTTGGAAAAATCTGACATATCAGGGGGGAAACTGTGTCTCCTACACTCAAAATTAGAAATGTGAGACAGTTCTTTATGCTAATCAATGATGAATAGATATAAGGAAGTTGGTTGGAGCCAAAAGAAAATTCAAAACATTTTGCTCGAATCATAGGAAAGATTGTATTTGCTCTCTTGAGATCAAGGATAAATTGTACAAATCTCACAAAAATATTAACTGCTGTGGCTTGCATAATTTCCCCAGGGACTTGACCTAAACTCCAACTCCAAAAGCACAGAAAGCAAAGATTAAAACTCCATCTCCATCATAAGTCATATAAATAAAAATACAATATCTACAGATATTTACTTCCATGTATTTATTGTGTTTTATGAGGTGATTTCTGAAGACCAATTACTTTGATGTGGATGATGAACATACTTGAGTGAACAGGAAAAATGTCCAAATAAATCTAATCATATACTGGAATTTAATCTGCTAATACAGGGGTTTCATAATGAGGTTCACATATTAATAATACAGTCTCATGGCTCATCCTTTTGTTCCCATTTATAATTGCACTCATCGTATCTGCTGACCTAATTCCTAATAGACATTAAGAAATTGCAGTTTTCACTTAGTTGTAAAACATATTGGGAATGGAACATTTCATTCTCAGGTTGTCCCCATTTCTAATATGAGCCCTTAGATCACAAACACTTTTAAATTTGAAAATGCTCAACATTATTCTTACCTCATAAGCATTTCAGCCAAACTTTTTGCATCTAGAAGAAAAGATGCCAAATGTTAGTATCTGACAATTGTTATGCCACAATAAAAAAAAAATCTATTTGGTAGGTGGATTATTAAAGAGTAGATGAGTAAGACCAGTCATCTATTAATGATTATTTTCTTTCCTCAAATCAGCACTAAGGACAAAACAATCTCTGGAATGACTTACTTATTTGCTACAACTGCATTTGAGTATCATATATCTCTCTGCCACAGACAGCTGTATAATTCTCCAGCAGCAGCAAAAATGCTGATACATATTAAAGACTTTATTGCAAACTTTTTTTTGTGGCTTTTAAAGAAAGGTTATATTTTATTCTAAATTTAGATTACTTGGAAAAAAACTCTAAAGAAAATAAGTGGAAGCAGTGAGCCAATAAAAATAAATAAATGAACAACAACAAAAAAAAAAGCCTAGAACACCCCTAATAAACATATTAGCTTTGTCCTTCTAACAATAGTGCTTTCATTAAAAAAAAAAAAAAAAAGAGTTTAAGTTATACGAAACATTCTGGGTACTTATGACCAGGAACAGATAGAGTTGAATGAGCCACTGCCAACCAAACCAAATGAATGAGCACCCCCAAACCAAATCTGATTGTCTGATCATTGGCAAAAGACATGTCAGCTTCTTTGGTCATGGTCAAGTACTGACATTATTATATTACCTATAAGGCTAAACTACTGCTTTCCCTTCAGAAGAATCTTTACACATAAATCAACGCATCATACTTACATGGGACAGTCCTGCAAAACACCTCTATAGGATAACCTCTACTTTCTCATAGATGAGATTTTCCTTCTATTTCTCAGACGGCACTTCTACACATGCATTTACTCCAGCCTAGATTTATTGTGTAGTCAACTATGGCACAGTGGGTGCATCTACATGTGCCACCCATGGTGCAGTTGTTACCGCACCATCATTTAGTACTTGCTTAAGGAATAACTAAACAGTGGTGCCATAACAACACATTATAGCGAGGCAGCTTGTTGTTATGGTGACATAGCCCACCAATGCTACATTGCTGTTGCAACGAGCTACATCGCCATAGCACTTGTGGTGACATAGCATCACATGCAGACATGCCCAGTAAGAGTTTTGGGGAGGTGTCTATACATGCAGGGATTAGGGAACAGATTTTCTCCCAGTTCCCTGCAGCTCTGCAATGGGCCCCTGCCACTACCAGGAGGAGCTTCAGGCTCCCCCTGCGTGGTAGCCCAGGGACTGACAGGGAGCACCAGGAGACAAAATGTATCCTGGCCCAAGGGGGCTGCCTACTGCAGGGCCAGGGACAATATCCCCCCTGCCCTGGCAGCAGGAAACTTCTAACCCTGGCTCCCTGATCAGAGGCACAAGGCTTGGAAAGATCTGCAGGGGAGGTGCAGGTTCCAGCCTACTGCCCCAATCTGCTGGTGGGCAGATGGCTCACTGCCAATAGCCCCACCAGTGGATCAGGAGTGGAGGGGCTTGGCATTCCTCATTGACAGGGAAGGGGGGCATAGTCCCTTCTAGGGCTCCTGTGGCAGAGCCCACCCCGGCAGCAGGCAGCTTCTGGGGGCAGGGAGAAATCTCCTGCTTGCTGATAGATGGCTGACCAGGAGCAGATTTTTGCTGCTGGTTAGGCATCTACACAAATGCTACAGCACTGTTACTAGTGCTGAGTAAATTTGCTACTTGCATTTGCCAGAAGCAAATTTATTCTGTATTGGGGAGGTTTACGGTGAAGTAAGCATGTGCACATGTAGATGCACATGCTTACTTTGCAGTAAACTATGCTAATGCAAAGTTAAGCATCTTGTGTAGACATGCCCAGACAGTAACAACCATTTTGCCTCCATCTCTTCCCCATCCTCTTGGTCTTTTTGCTTATTTATTCATTCTCCAAGTATTGTCTAAATCTTAGATTGTAAATTCTCTAGGGCAAAGACTAATTTTAGGTTGGTTAGCTGAATGTACAATGCTTAGAATAATGAAGGTCTGATCCCTGCTTGGAGATCTTAATTGTTGTTCCCTTTTTGATATTAATAATTATGAACCACAGTAAACTGACACTGCTGAAGGTTGGTTGACCCACAGTGTTTTCAGTCAGTATAATTATTTTTGTGTTTTGTTTTTTTTTAAACAAAACAAGGTTGCTGTATTATATCCTTTCCATCCCTGAAAAAATATTCATTCACAAAATGCTAAGAGTCCGGAGTTCACAAGCAGTCACATTACAACACAGCATTCTGTATGTGCACTGCAAAGAAACATATCTGATCAAACAAATTCCAAGTTTCAAGTCTTTAAGGAGCTGTCCTATCTCCAGTCTGCCACATGGCACCTTGCATTTCCTCCCTTATCTCCTTGTTTGCAAATCTATCAGCAACTTCAGGACACTGCAGAATTTGTCTTTATCTTCTCCCTGCCTCTGCTGAAATCCTTTTCATTCCTTAATCTCCTTCTGGGTATACTGCACATATTACAATTTCCTTGTGCATGGTCCTATTAAATGTCGCTTTCCTATCTTCAGAGTTATGTGGGATACAATGGGCAAACTGTTCTCCTGTTTCAGGAATCAGAAAGAACTCACCACCTTAATGCTCCAGACTCAGTGGATTTGTATTCATTTTTAATGAGTATATGGGCACTCTTTACTTTTAAAAAAGTCCATGGACTTCCTATAGACTATTTCTCTGACATCAGCCATCTTCTCTGTCTATGTTGGGTTTTAGAACTCACTCATTACTTGTATTGAAATGCTTGCCCACTTTCACCTCCTCCCCCTGGCTACTGAATCTATTCCTTTAAATTTAAAAATCTCTTGCCCTGTGCAATGCAAGAGCAGATTGGAAGGGAGGGAGAAAGGGTAACATTTTTTTTTCAGTTGAGATGTTGGTTGAGTTTCAGATTGAATCACTGCTTCACTGAGTCACTGAATAACACACTCTTATTTTTGCGGTACTATATGCTTGACTTTTGCTGTGAACCATTATATGATGTTTCTATGTAATAACAGCAAGAAATATATATTAGTAATAATCAAACTAAAGGTGTGCACCTGTTCCCCAGTGAAATCAATGACAATTTTGCCATCAACACTCAAGGTCTTGATTGGGGCCTTACAACTTGCACAGAATACAAAGGAAATGAAATTATTAATTCAGTCTGGAAATCTCAATTGTATTTCTTGCTATTAACAATTTATAATGATATATGGGATGATGAAGAGAAAGATGTAAACATTCTCATTTTATATGCAGCAATACTGTTATAATAAATAAAAACATTCTTACATCCTGCAAAAAGGGATTAGACCACAATGGATATTTTCTGAAGGGGAGACCACAGATGGCTGATGACATGAGTGAAACCCATGAATTGCTCCCTATCTCTTTTGCAATTTAGCTGTTCCTACCAACTCTAAGAGTTAAATACAGCATGAATCATCTATACCATAGACTTTGACATGCTTACTTGGGTATCCTCTCCCTATGGTTTCAAGAAAACATCTTTCACATATTCCCAGATTCTGCATAGATGCATTGTGTACATTGATGAATATGAAAAGATTGAATGTTTGTGTAATCTTGCTCCTATAAATATGTGACTTAGTGCTCAAAAAACATTTACTTGTCTTACAACAATAGATATAGCATATCCCCATGACTTCAGCCTCAAATATCAGTACAAAACATGCAGCACTGTGTATCAACTAATATCAGTTGACTAAAAACAGCACTAATATTCAGCAGAACGGTTCTGAAAGATGTTATGTGTTGCACCTGCTTATTGCAGCAACATGATACATGGTGGTTTAGTGTGCCTAATTTGTTCTGTGTACATTTCATAGATACATGTTAATGAGTTAGTGAATGGCATCTAACATACAGAAAAGATGAGTAATGACGCATACTATCTTTACATGTGTCAAAGACAAAAGGAAAAATATCCTAGGCCAATTGAATAAGATAACAATATATTTAAAGCATTTAGCTGAAGCAGGAAACTGAAGTCACTGGAATGTTAGTTTTATTAACTACTACTGATACCTGCTTTTTATATAGTGCTTGGAACAGGGGTTGGACTAGATGACCTTCTGAGGTCTCTTCCAACCTTAATTTTCTATGATCAGTAGATCAGAAAGTGGTTTGCAAAGAAGGGCTATATCATTATCTCCATTTTACAGATTGGGAAACTAGAGCACAGAGATGTTAGAGTGACTTGTCTAAATATAGCAAGCCAGTGGCAGGACCAGGAAATAAACCCAGATCATCTGAGCCCTAGACCAGGGACATTTTGCCATGCTGCTTCCTTGGAGAAATATCTGCTGCAAAACTGCATGCACATATGGAAAACTCTGATGCTACCATCACTTTCATTCACTGGGATCATGAGATTCTTAATCCACATGACTTGACACTTGGGAAATCAGCAGCCATGGTACAACTTTCTGTACTAGCCCCTTCTATTTGGGTGAAAGAAAACTGAATTTTAAAGCAAAGGAAGTTCTGTTTCAAATATAGTGGAAGCTCGGTTCATAGCTAAAAAGGTGGGCAAAGTGAGTAGGTTCCTTGTTGCTAATATATGCTGAGCTTCTGAATTGTTACATGACCTCACACTATTACTTGACCTCCCTTATGACTCAGGCAGTACAGCTGCTAAAGTAGGTAAAAACCAAGACTGTCTTTGAAAATTAAATTCTGCCCCTAAATGGACCGTTCTTTGATAAATAAGTTAAATTATGCGGGAGGTGACATTGGAAGAGGACACTTTTTTAAAGTATCTACATTTTTCAATCAGTAAAATGGTTAAGATGGAAAAGTATGCTGTTTAAGCTGCTTAGTATACCCTGGCAGAAATGAGCTCATTGCTCCACTCTTTGAAGAAACAGATCACAAAGAGGATGTTCTCATGCAAAGTGTATCGAATATGAAGACATCATCCTTATTCCCCCTACTGCTTCAGATACCCAGAAACATGTACCTTATGAAGATATAAACACCATGAATTATGTTCATCAGCCCTATGGGGAAAATTTGAGAAACCCTTATGGGGTGAAAATTATTTCAGATTTAGACAGAATTAAAATAATATCACCAGAGAGCCTGAATCAGTGCTGGCTTTGCTATCAGAATGATTCAAGAAATATTTCTCTTCTGAAGTTGGAAACAAAGCCAGATGACATACTTCTGTTATATGGTGATAATAAGGAAATAGTTTCCATTCCAGCAATAGATCAGAAGGATGCTAAGCAGCAGCTACTCTAGTTAGAACATTTGAAATCTGGAACACTTGAACCCAAGCATTTTAAGAGAGCTGTCTGAGGCTCTCTCTGGAATCTTAATGTTGATTTTCAATGCAACTTGAATACAATGGAGGAGTTCTGTACTGTCAGACTGAGATTGGTGGTGGGAAAAATAATGAAATGTTTGATAAGGGACTTGATTAAAAAGAATTACTGGAGGAGAATATAATGAATGCCAATCAATATGGATTAAAATCAATCTCGGCCCTCATTTGAATCACCAAGATTTCATTTCGTTTGAAAGATCAGTGACAATTTTTTTATGTAGTATTTGGAAACAGGCTAACTCATTGTTGTAGATTATAAATATTCTTATTGTTCAATAAATGCAGGGAATGGCTTTTGTCAAAATTATCGCAAGAAGTCCTGACATGGTATATGACAGGACTGTCCAACTGGCAGTCAGTGAAGGGTCAGCATGTGGCCTGAGGGCCCCTGCTGCTGCCTCTCCCGCTGCTGCACAGTGAGGAAGGGCCTGGGAGGGGGGCACACACTGCTAGAGCTGCCCATGTAATGGACGGGCCGCACACCCTGAGCGGCCTGTGTGGTGGTTAGGGTTAGCATATTTCCAGTTCCAAAAATGAAGACTACAAGTTGCGCGTGGGGAATGGGGTTGGGGGGAAAGGGTATATGATTGTGAGGGGCAGTGATATGCTGATGCCCTGGGTCCTGCCAATTCCGTTGTTCCTCACTCCCAAGCCACAGCCCCCTCAGCCCTGCTGCTGCCCCTCACTCCTGACCCGGAGACCCCTGGCTCTGCCAGTGCCCCTCACTCTCAACCCACAGCCCACCCCCATCCCTGCTGGTGCCCCTCATTCCTGACCCACAGCCCTATGCCCCCACTCCTGACGCACAGTCCCCTGCCCCTACCGACCAAAATCCCAGACATTTGATCATATTTTTAAAAAATGCCTGACGGAGATCAGAGGATTAAAAAAGAGCATACGTCCAGGAAAACCCGGACATATGGTACTGGTGGTGGGCCTGTGTGATTTGCAGGCCAGGGGCCAAATGTGAACGCCACATGTAGTCCTCCACCACATTAAAATTAGACAGCCCAGATGTACTACTTTCTACTCTTCACAAGCAAACCCTGAGATGAAAAGGCAGGGTGCAGCTATAATAAGCATTTGGGGAGGGGTGGGGAACTGATCAGGTCATGGTATTTATTGGATAAAAAACAAGATTGAAATAATTCATAGATATAAAACCTATGTATAGTGGGGGCACATGGGTTAGAAGAGAAAAATGCTTAGAAAAAAATGTGCATCACCAACAGGATAAGCAAAACTAGACAAGCAGGGTTAACTAGACAGCTGAAAACCTTTTCCATCTGCAATGAACAATGAAATATATTGGTGTAACTACTCTGTCAAAATACAGCACATTAGGAAAGTAATGTCTATCCCAATAAGAATGTGGGATCAGAACTTTGGGAAAAGACATACGAACACATTAGTGTGTTGTTGTAGCTTGTTATCTCTGATAACTCGTGAGTGAAATGTTGGACTTGTGGTTTGTATTCACCTGAAAGGTGGAATTCCTCCCTTTCCTTACTGCCCACTGTTCACAAGAACATCTGAGATGTTGTTCAAAGAATGATGATTGTAAATTTACTAAAACTGGTTTAAAAAAATTATGGGGATATATGATTTTTCTATACCTAATAATACCTCATCTTATAAAGTTGAGAAGCTAGTTCTTTTACAGATTTACTTCTTTACAATGTTCAAAAAGAGCTATTTGATAATCTACACAAACTTTCCTAAGTTTGTCCGTTCAGAGTCTCATTTATGTTTTCAAGTTGGGTGATAATGAGAATGAGGAATTAAATGCCTGGTATTCCTTCTTACCCCTGAGTCTTTTCAGTCTCTGTTCCCTCCTTCTCCTTCGTACAATCAGCAGGAGCACAAACAGCAGCAAGACCCCAACCAAGATGCAGGAAATGGTCACCAGCATCTTTAGCCCTTCATTGGTTGCCAGCCCTTCCTCACTTTGGACAACCGATTTAATGAGTGGAGGGATTGTACCTGGAAACAGTGCCATGATATTAGATGCCTATTAACGAAGACAAAAGGTTGAGTTTTCATGGAAAACAATGGCTAGAAACTGTATTCCATGTTTCAGTGCCATTCAAGACATGAAAAGGCATTGGTCATATTCAACATAGATATCTAATTTCACACATATTTAATCATTACAAGGCAGTTACGGGTTTTATGACAACACATACTTATTTATTCTTTCTAGGATGGGCAATCAGTTTTTGTGTACCAGATTTATACTATTTATCAGGTATTTCTTTAAAATGAATATCATTTGACAATGTACATTTGCTCCTGCATAAAGCAAACAGGACTTTTAAATACAAAAAGTCCTGTATCAGTTGTCTACATGCAGAGAACTGTACTGATCTTGTATTCAAATAGCCAACCTGTTGCTAATTCTGTAAAGACAGCCTTTTTCCATGAAAAAGGACTATAAGAATACAGGGAAACAGGTTTTTAAGAGTGGAATTAGAGAAATGGTTTTAAAAGTCTAGCCAAAGAAGGGAACCTCACTTTTTCATTTTGAGAAACATTTGCAGTTTGAGCACAGTTGGCTTCCTGATGATATGTAATACTTCAGACTTTTTTGTTTCCTTTGAGATGTAAGTACTATGCAGCATTTTCAAAGGAAAGCTGTTTAGTCATGCAAGGCTTCTCACTCATTTCCTGATTACTATTAAACTGCTGCATACAACCAGAAATTGGGCTGTAAAATGTAGATTTGTTTGAAACATGAGTAGAAATAGGCAGGTATTGTGAACCATGATGACTGCAAATGTAAGCTATTTAATTTTAACCAGTCACTGAAGCATAAAACTACCTACCAGCTTGCTAAATGGATAGAAGAGTGGGACTGAAAAAGAATGGTACACTCTTTTTCAAATTTTCTTTTCTATATTGTCTCATATAGATACATTCATCATACAGTATACAATATCAGACAAATATTCTAGGATAATGTAATGTAATATGAATGCCATAACCATAGGTCAAAAGTAAAGATCTACACTATTTTTTCAGGACAACTAAATTTTTTTGCATATAATAGGTATAGTGTAGTTAAGGCAAACCCAGGAGTTGCTACTATCCAAGCTACCTCGGAAACCTCAGAACATTCATTTTTTTAGGGTAGCATTTCACAAGTTATTTTTCTCATTTTTCATTGCACATATACATGCACTAAGGCTTTCTCCCCTTTAATGAGTTCCAGGTTTCATATCATACCAGAAACCAGCAAGAAAAGAATCAAAACCATGCTTTTAAGAGTAAAGCACTATACTGTATTTCTAAAGAACAAATGGAAATGGTTAGCTAAGGAAATGGCAAAGAAAATGATCAGATAAAGATATGGAAAGAACAGGAAACTGATGAAGAGCAAGCTGGGCAGGATGAAAAAAGATTCCAAAAATGTGACTTTTTTCACAGAACTGAAATTGTACAAAAAGTAATGGTAATACTTGGACAGAAAAGAAACAATAGGTATTATACAAAAAACGAAATGTGAACCACACAGATAAAATGGATGCACTTACTGCCGTCATAGTTGAGTGTTGCGAATTTGGCTTGTTTCTCTGCACAACCAGCACTATTGCATACTCTCATTTGCAGCTCATACCAAGTTGCCTCCTGGAGGTCATACAATATGTAAGACTTGGAAAGTGATGTCCGCTGTGCAGTTGTCCATACTGTAGTTCCAAATGGCCTGTACTCCAGAGTAAAGGAGGTGATTGGACAACCACCATCATTCCAGCCAATAAGGTTCAATCGCACTCTAGTGGTGTTAATACTGGCAAAGAGTTCTTGTTCTTTGGAAAACTGGGGCTCTAAGAAAAAACATACACTTTAAGTGACACACTTAGAATGAATTAAAAACATATAAATTAATAACTTATAGGAGGGTCTTGCCTTTATCCTAAATCCACTGCCCACTAGTCAGCAAATTATATTCCCTCAGTTTTAAAGTGGCATTTAACCCACATATTATTCTGGACCTATATATTCAGATTTTCAAACCCTCATATGTAAAAAAAAACTGTGCAAGTGCTGTGGTGTAGATATTGTGTGCTTCAGC
>NW_005842113.1:897114-901315 GCF_000455745.1 Alligator sinensis | reverse complement strand
CAGGAATCAATTTGAAAATTTGGAACAATGTGTTTTGGAGTGGGAACAAGCACACGGGGGGTGGGCAGGGGAAAAAGCAGAAAGCTAAGTAAAATTGTCACCTAGAGACAGGTAAAGTTGAAATTAATATATCTTCCCATTTGGGTTGTCTTCTCCCTTTCTAATGCAATAGATCACAATTCTCCTACATGGAGAATTTGGTCAGCATAAAACTACATTTTTATTTGGTCAACATTAAACTATTTGGGGGGAAAACGTCAATTTTGACATGATCTTCTGATTTAAGATGGGAGAATAAAAAAACAAACATTGAAAGCATGAAAAATGTATTTAAAAGTCATTTCTATGAAACATTTTGCTTTATTTGAAAATACTGATTTTTTTTGGCATTTTTTAATCAAACGGTTTTGATCCAGAAGTTTTCTTGTTCCAATTTTTTGTAAATAGTTTGCCTTTTTTTCTCCCATTCAGGGATTAAACACAATGTCAGAATAGTGGTATTTCTCTTAATATAGAAATTCTATTTTCTGAAGAGCTGTTCTTTGAGGCATATGGGTAACTTCCATTAATGACAGTAAGAACAGATAGCACCTCTGTGTTGAAATAAGGACAGCTACAGAGTAAAACTCAAATCACTTTCAAATTTTATTTTACATGTTATCATATGGTGCATAAAGTATTATTCTGCTTTCTAATTGCTTCACAGAAATGGTATATTTTCCATGGAAAGAGAAGTTCACTCCTTTCAGTCTAATAAAATCAATTTATTTCCATAAAAATCTTTTCTTTGGAGGGAATACAACTGTATCAGTGTAATAGACATAGTTGCAAGAGACCTTCTCAAATAAAGTGCTGTTTCATTTGGAGCTTTCCTCTGCTGTTTTTAATCCTGACTACATTAGATGACATGCTTACTCAATACGATATACTAAAATGGGTGCTTAGTATACTATACAAATCTAAGCCAAACTCTGGGTTCCTGCTATTTATTGTGAACTATTTCAAGTGTCAGAGTTAATAGCTTTCAGTAGAAATCCTTTTGCAATTTTCCTATGGATAAGAATAATTTATACTTTTAATTGCAGTCTGGTTACTAACCTATTTCTTTATACCAGTATTTAAATATAGTTAAGGTCATTTCCGGTGATCTACACCAAAAGTTAGGAGGTTTGCATTTGCCTTGAAATATTTGGGCAGTTATCAGAAACAGATGCACACTTTCTTCTCTAGTAGCACCCTTTGCACCTAAGCACATTTTCACCCTTTTTTTTTTTGCCATCTCTGACATTCAGGAGGTTACTTCAATCAACTTAAATGTGAACTAAGGCTTCCTTATCGCGGAGAAGCTCAGATAACGTGTATGCCTATTATATAAAGCTTTGGAAGTCAGTACAGGTAAGGGATTAATTGGAGACTAGGAAAGAAGAGTGAGAATTTATCCAAGCCATCTAGCATTTTAAATGGCCATCAGCTCAGAATGCCCTCCTCACAGCTAATCTAAAATAGCTAATTTAAGGGCAGACTGCAATGTATTTTCCACTCTGCAGCTGAAGCATGAGACCTCTACAAGTATCCAATAACCAGATTCTAATCAATTTTTAAGACACCTAAACAGGGCTTAGGCAGAATTTAGGCACCTCATTAAACATAAACAATTTGAAACAACCCTACTCAGGAGCCACAAAACCATTTAGATCCAATAGATAGCTCCATTTTAGCTTGAGAAGATCCCCAAGCATGTAGGCTTGGACTAACAAAAAAAAAGTTGGTTTGGACTAATGTGCAAGCTCTGCAGTCAACCAGACTGGTTATCTAAAGTTTGATGACACCACTTCCTGGCCATTCCCAGGGCCATTGCTCCTGAGCACATTCCACTCACCTACTCTCTCTGCATGTGCCAGATTTGGTAAGAAAGCAGTGAAAGTGCCATGAGTGAGGTCCATTGCCACTCTCAAGTGTGGCAGAGACAGAGATCTACAGAGTGGTGACAGGACATATCCTTAGGGTGACTTGCTGATACATACAGGGCGTAATTACACATGCCCAACTGCAGTTGTTACTTTAGATTTAGCAAGTACTAAATGACTGTGCAGTAACCACCAGTACTACAGAGTCCCAGTGCTGCACAGGTCATTTCTGGTCCTATTGCATAGTAGCAACAAGCTACTGCACAGTAGCTCGTTGCTACTGTGCAGTAATGGTGGTGTCACGGTTAGTGCCTGCCAATGCTACATTGCCACAATGGTATGGCAACATAGCTTGTGTAGATTGCTGCCAGCTGACCCACCAGTGGGGCAGCTCCTGCCTAGCCCCTGGCTGAGTGGGGAAGGAAGAACTCCCCAGTCCTGGCACTGCTCATTTTCCCTCTCCCATGGGGAGCCGGGGGCTCTGTAACACTGGGACAGGGTAGAGACGCAAAGAGGGACCTGGTCCCCATGTTCGTTACTGCACAGTAGTTTATGCACACGGTTACATGGTAATGCTTTACTGAGCAGTAGATTAGTCTATTGAGCAGTAAAAAGTCTCGTGTAGACACACCCTCAGCAGTATAACATGGTGTATGTGGAATGTGCTTGAGAGTGTTAGCTCCAGAAATCCTGAGGGTCTGCATAGACAAGCCCTGACACATTAATCCAATTCAAGCTCTGCTGTGATCCAAATTGATGGTGTGAAGTGCCTAAACCTTATATCAGCTCCCAATTCCTTAGGCAGGAACAGACCATGCTGAGCAACTGCTTGATGGTAAGAGCATGAACGCAGCTTAGTAAAAAATATCACAAATGGTGGTAGTGGTGGTAGTCAGCCTGTACTCTTGGCTTCATGGGAAGAGCACTTGCCAAAGTGGTGGGGAACTTCCACTGAGCTGGGTGGGGGCACATGCCTCTCTTATTAAAACTGGCCCACTATGGAGTGAAAAGTACAAGGAGTGTGACTTTAGGACCCAGCGAGGATGGCGTTAGTCAAGGTGGTGAAGTTTTTGAATTCTGGCCACGGCTGCCAGGTTTGTTTCTGTTTTTTAACCAATGTCTACCTAACGAAAAATGCATAAGTAGTTCTGGTAGCAGGGACTAGATGCCAAGACTTCCCTCCCCACCCTGCAGCTACATTTATGTGCTTGCTTTCTCTCTTCTTCAGCCCACCAAAATGAAGATCTGATCTTTGGGAGCAGGTTAGGTAAATGGTTCATACTAATAACAGCAATGATTGTTAACACTTTCTATGGCAAAATATCTGCCCTATTCTGAGAAGCCAGGAATTCAGAAGTAAAATTTGTCAAACTATTTTAGAACATTATAGTTGAATTTTTTTCTCAAAGTATATTAAAATATTCAGAGCAACAAAAATGATAAACAACTGAGTTTCCCTCTCTAATTAAAACTATCACAGGATGGGGAAGTTCACAATCATGACTTGGTTGGGTAAAGGCAGAGATCCACATACCTTTTCCAAGCGTTTTGGCTTCGATGATCTCACTGATGCGCCCTGGTCCCACTCCATTCTGAGCAGTTAGTGTGAATTTGTACCATGTGCCACATTTCAAAGTCTCTAAGCGGTAGGATCTCTCACTGGGGCTAATGGGAAAACTACCCCACTGCTCACTGTTATCCTCTGAGTACTGCAGTATATAGCCTGCCAGAAAAACAGAGGCAGCAATGATAAGCCAATTTAACATCAGAAGTTATGAATCATAATTTTTGCAGAACATGACTATACGCTATGATGACTTTAATATCTGTAAAGCCTTGAATAGAGACAAATAAAGAATGCCTCTCTGATCAGGTTAGCTTTAATAGCTATTGATCAATACACTTGTGTAACTGTTCCTATAACACATTCAAATGATACTGGCTCTACATTATAGCTTCAGAGCATAAAGAAGAGAGAGGCCTTTTAAAACATATTTCACCAATCAAGATACAGCAAGTGTTGAAGCTAGACTCTCATGTGTATTGTCAGAGAGAGAGAGTTATTGGAGAAATAACAGAGGTCATGCTGGGACACAGTGGTTAAATGACTATGAAAAGAGTACATTGTACTGTACAGTGTTTTCACTATTAAGCTAAATCTTTGATATTTTGTTTTTCCTCATTGAAGCTGTTTATTCTATCAATTTTTTTTTTTAAATAAGAAAATTTAAGTAAGCAGTTGTAGTTAACCTGAATTCTTTTACCTCGGATAGAACTGCCACCATTGTCTCCAG
>NW_005842113.1:886758-897104 GCF_000455745.1 Alligator sinensis | reverse complement strand
AAAGAGTGATAGAGGAAGATGTGGTTTTGGACACAGTAAGTCTAGGCTGGTCTGGTGGAACTAGATGTGAAAGAGTTAAAAACAGAAATACATGCAAATGATTATGCATGACTTTAATACATTCTAACAGTCAAATAACTGTTTTGGGTTGCAAAAAATGCAAATGATTTCTGTCAAAGTGTCTGTTTAGTTGACATTCTCAGCTAAGATTGAGCAGACAAGTTCTCATTTTTTATATTTAAATTTCTATACAATTTTATCTTTTGCTTCTGAACCCCACTATTTCTCTGAACTTGTGAGTTTCTTAGCCCCTTTTACACATGCAGGTAAAGGTGCCAGGGGATCTAATGTGTAATCCACACAATTGCATCTCCTATCAATGCACACATCCATGGCAAGAGGCACAATTGTAGGATCATGCATTAGATCCCATCGCATATTATCACCAGGGTGATCATGATCTCAGGCTCTCCCTGAGATGCCAACTACAGAGCTCGCAGTGGGGGACAGTGTCATTGGCTGTGAAGCTCACAGCAGGGGTAGGAAGGAGAACGTTGCACCCACTGTGCACCTCCTGCCAGGAACACTGTCACCGCTCTGAGCCTTGTTGACTGCAGGGCTCGCAGCAGAGGCAGTTGGAAGAATGCTCAGTTGGTGGGGACCTCAGTTAATGGGGCTCCCAGCCATAGGGGAGCATTTGGCCACACATTCAATTAATGACATAACTAGAACAAGCTACAAAGTTATTCCACATTTTTTGTGAAACAACTTTGTAGCATATTGCTTGTTTTATCACACCATTAATTGGTTGAATGTGTAGCTGGGTCAGAATTTAAAGTGTAAAGTTTAGAGGGGGCCTTATAACTGCAGTCAAGGTTCTTTGGGTGAATCTGATATCTTTTATTAGACTGTAGTGTAATTCTAAAAGATGAGGTCTTTTAGGATTTACTTTCTGGTTAATTTTCATGTGTGTTTTAAGAGTGAAGTCTGGCTTTCTTGAAGATAGAAACCAAGGCTGATTGCAAATAAAGGCAAAGAAATGCCTCAAATTATGGTAACTGCACATGCAAACATGGGTATATACTTCATGTGCAGTTTTGGGAAGCACCGTGTGCTTACTGTGTTAAATAGTATAGCTGTCTATGTTAAATAGTATAGGACAAATTTATGTGCAAAGAAGAAATCCAGCTTTTTATTGGTATAAACAGCTTTCACAAAGTCCCAGCTCCTGTATACTTTCCCCTTCTATTCACTAAGCCCATCCACATGAAGAAGATACCAGGTCTACCGATGAGGGTGAAGAAACCTGGAAATTTTGACTTAATTTGTTCCCCACAAAGTCTAATAGACCCTGCAATTTGGACAGATCTGTTGGTTGGATTCTCAGAACACAATGTTAAAGGAGCTACTAGTGGGAAAGCAACTAACTCTCTTGTTACTATGACTAAATATCATGGTTCCATTATATAAAAGGTACCTACTGAGCTGGTCTTGCTAGGTACTAGCTCAATTTGGCAGAACCTATATGTCTTTGATCTCTACCTTTACCCTTTATTGTGTTCTGCCATTTGAACAGGAAACCTGAACCCAAGGACAGGAAGTGCACTGTGTGTTGTGGACTCTTGGAAGATGCACTTTTTCAAAGATAATGCTGCTTGATGACAAACCAACAGGTCATAACAGCTGAGATTTTAGAAGGCTTTTTAGTTCAGATAATAGCTCCGAATATTTGAATATTTAATAAAATTGTATCTGTACCTTTTAAGTTTTACAAACTAAATTGAACATTTGAAGTTGGGTGAGGTTGTGAGGGGAGAGCTCTCCTGTGATTTCTGGAACTGCCTATTTATATTTAGGTCAGAAAAACAAGGAAGATCTTTGTGATATTTTATCACTTCACTTCCTTTTCTACTCTAGTATGAACCAGGAAAGTCAGAGGGTTCAAGAACAGTATAAATGCATATAGTTAACAAAAATGCATTATTCACAACAAACCTTCAGTTCAAGCTGAGGTTCAGCTGAGGGTTTGGATCTGTGTTCTCTCTAGGCAGAAGATTGCCCTTTGTTAGCTTTAGGTCAAGCCGAACAGAATTTTTTTTCTGTTGTTTGCACTTATTTGAGGAAATTGCTGCTATCAACGAGTTTATGGAGGTTGATCTTACTGTACTCAAAGAGTTAAATTATTAAGAGTGATGGGGAAATGTAATAAAGAAAACAGACTCTGTACTCCAGGGGAAGATTAATTACCATATATGCATTGTACTACTGCTCTTTTATTCATATTTATTTGGTAAATACCATGGAATAACTCTGAACATACTAAACTATAAAAAGATTTATTGTAAAACTTTTCATCATAGTCTCACTTTCCCCACATAAGATGATGGTCCAACATATTAAATGCCAATCTTCCTCTATCCCACAGGGAAGCAATATTGATTTGCTTTTAGTTACTGTTGTTCAATACCTGCCAAAATTATACAATTATGTGCTAGCATATACAAAAAGTTTTACACTTAATATTATTTTCTCATCCAGTTTCTTGTTGTGGACATGTATCCAACATTACAACAAGAATGGCTATGCCCTCTCTTGGATTTTGGAAGAGTTAACACACTCAGGGTGTGTCTACATGTGCAATTAATGCCCAGAATGCTTACCGCAAAGTGAAATACTGTGCAGTAAGATTTCTGTGAGAGCAAGTCTACATGTACACCCGTCAGGAGCAAATTCACTCCCAATAGGAGCTGGTAGGAAATGCCTACCCTGCTCTGCTGCCATATGGCAGCCAGGGGGAGGTCTAGGCTCCCCTGGAGACCAGCCTCAGGCTGGCAGGGGATGCTGGGGTCAGGCCTGGGCTCTAGGGGATGGGGTGGGGACAGCTGTTTCCCAGTCTCAAGCCCCGATCAGCTGATCAGGGCAGGGAACTGGGAAAGTATATTCTCCCCCACAGCTCTTTCCCAGCTCCCTGCCCTAATCAGCTGGGTGCTCACTGCCAGCTGCCCCACTGGCAGGACAGATCCTGGCCACTCCTGGATGGGCAGGGGATCCCCACCCAGATGGGGACTTGCTGCTAGTTGCCCCACCAGTGGAACAGTTCTTGGCTGCCCCTTGTGAGTGACTGGTGCCTCTTGAATTTGGGGGGGCACCTGCAGAAGCTGCCAACGGTGACAGCCCTGCCAGGGGGGGCACCAGCCCTTCCGACAGCATGAGTGTCAGCCATCGGGGGAGCACTGGCCCTGTCGGGGGGGCATATGCACCGCCATGCACCCCCTATCAGTTGCCTATGCCACCCCTGGCTGAGTGGGGAACCCCACCTAACCAGGGGTTCATCGCTAGCTGCCCCACTGGCAGGACTGCTCCCAGGCACCCCTGGCTGAGCAAGCAATCCCTGCTCAGCTGAAGGCTTGCTGCCACTTGCCCCACCAGTGGGGAAGCTCCTGTCCAGCCCCTGGCTGAGTGGGGAAGGAAGAGCTCCCCAGTCGTGGCACAGCTCAGCTTCCCTCTCACAGGGGAGCCAGGGGCCCTGCAGCACTGGGACAGGGTGGATATACAGAAAGGGACCTGATCCCCATGTTCTTTACTGCACAGTAGTTTATGAGCATGGTTACATGGTGATGCTTTACTGCGCAGTAGATTAGTCTACTGAGCAGTAAAGAGTCTTGTGTGGACACACTGTCAGTGATGCTTTTTATAGTTTAATAGATAAGGACATATAGACATAACTATATTGCCATAGAGACTGGTTGTTTCTTTCTGTTCTAATTTGTGAACTGTTTCAACTGGCAATTTAAATTGTATATCTGGGGACTAGAGACACAGGGCATGTGTAGATGAAACAGGGTGGGGTTTTTTTGGAAGCCACCACTTCAATTTAGGTCCCTTTAAACCCCCATGTTGTGCACACACACTGCTGACTTACCTGCCTCTCTGCTGGCAGGGAAGGGAGGGCAAGCTGCCAGAGGGCAGAGCAGTCCCTGGGCTGTGGGGTGGTGGGGACTGGTGCTTCCCTCCATAGCAGTGGTGGCCCCCCCTGGTGGCACCCACCTGCAGGCACCTATCTTGGGTGGTCCCAGGGGGGCATCGCAGCTGCAGAGGGAAGCACCAGGCCCCCGGGGAAGCACCAGGCCCCCCGTGCAGCTCAGGCAGGCAGGCAGGCTCCAGGGTGGGGGAAGGGAAAGATTAGGCTTGCTGTTTTTCTTGTGGGGAGCCTGCCTTCCCAGGCTGCTGCCAGGCTACCTGCAAGGCTTCCTGCAGAGCGCCTGAGCTACACACAGCCCGGTGCTTCACTCCGCAGCTGTAGGGGCAGCAAACTAAAACTCCTCAGAGTTTTAGTTTGTTATACCCCAAGTTATTTAAAGCTCATTAAGCCGCCGAATTTCCTACAGTGGCTGTAATTCATGTACAATACGTCACTGACATGAGAAAATAACGACACCATTAAAGTGGAGCAAAAGCATTTAGTCCTCTTTAAAGTATCATGCACACATGCTCCTTGTGTCATCTACACACGGCCACAGTGTCCTTCAAAAAATGCTCTATGTTCTCAACTCAGTAATTTGCTTCCTTTTTTTGTCAGACAACTTCTTGACAATCAGAGCACATTTTGAAGTTTATCTGTTTGCCCAAGACTTACAATGAGGTTCTTGAGGAGGGGAACCCTACAAGTTTGGAATGTGTTTGTGTGTGTGTATGCATGTGTATGTGTACGTACATGTTATATAAACATTACAGTCATATGTATTTTCACACTGTAACTGTTTGTGCACCTATTAGTTCCATGATGGGTGAGTTGTACATATATATATTAATAGAAGATGCATACTTGATTACTGCTACTTAGCATTATTGTATTGAGAGCTTGTTTTCAATGCCTACTATTTCCATCATAGGCTTTTATAAAATTCTCCTTTTGCACTGAAGATCTCTATGATAAATCTCAGTCCAGGGGTGAACTTTAGTTAGTCATTCTTTTGGAATCTTGAGACACCTTCCTTTTTCTGTAAGCCTTTTCTTTTTTTTTTTTACATGGGAAAAGCATGTAGTAGTTTCTTTGTATAGAACTCAGGAACAACTGCAAACAAACAGGCAGTTCCTGGTCTTCAAATTCTTCTGTATATACTTAATTTTAAGTACCTTTTATTTTTATTTTCTTTCATTTTGTATGGTTATATCTGTAAAAAAATGTATTAGAAATATACCTGCACACAGGCACTACACACATACAATATGTGTATATATAGTTATACATGTATATATGTGTGTGTATGCATGTGTGTGTATATATGTATGTATACACATACATACATACATATACATATAATTTAGGTATTTAATTTAGTATGTTTGCTGGTATATTTTTAATATTTTCACAAATTTAAGCATTCAAAAAATTCAAGAAAATAAAAATTAAAGGTCATACTAGTTATATATATATATATATATATATATATATATATATATATGAGAGAGAGAGAGAGAGCGAGAGAGCAAGATCTTATTATCTAAAACTATCTCTCTCTCTCTCTCTCTCCACACACAGACCTAATACCCCCGACAGAACTGTAATCTCATTGATGAAATCCAATAGGCTTACCTTGCACCTGCAAATTCAAGATTATTTCATCAGATCCCCAGTTGTTAGTGGCCACACAGCTGTAATATCCAGAATCCTCTGCTTTCACAGTTCGGATGACAAAGCTGCCATTGTTAAAGATGCTTCTTCGCCCATCAATCATCACTAGACTGGGTGTCCCGTTACTACCTCACAGGAAACAAAATGCATACATTAAAGAAGTTACAATCAAAATTACTCAGGATTGGATTAAACCAAGAGAAAACAAAAGAAAAATATTGTCCCTTTTTAGGAATAGGAACAGAATAGGAAATACTATTTTGTTGGAGAGTGTCAGCAATCAGCATGAGGACAGAAGCTATCTGGTCTACAATCTGAATAACAAAAACTCCCTCTCTCCTTAGCAAAGTGCCACTTCACAAGGACACCCAATCAGGAAAAAATAAAATTCTGGGTTATAAAGTCTGTCTTTATAAAAGAAAAATTGCAATTATGGTGCATGGATTTTTCTCTCATAGTTTCAGTGTATCATTGTTGATTCAATGCTTGGCGTAATTTTTTGTCTGAACATAAGCAGGTCCTTCAACTGCAAGATTAATCAGTCTAGAAAGGCCTATTCAAAATCAATATGAACATGAACCACACTCATGAATGTTTTCATTTGGGAAAATTAGTAGTGCTAGCATCTAAATTATATTTTGCTACACGATGATGTCACAGTGATCACCAACAGTACAGTTAAACCGCCTGAGACTGAAGTTAAATTAAAATCAGAAGTAGATTTATAGTTTTTAATATTTTCATATCCCTTTCTTTTTACCTTTCCCTCCTTTTCAGAACTTTCCGATGCTGCCTGCCAGCTAGTGTAAGCCACTGGGATATTCAGAACTGTTCTACTGCACTTGTGCCTGGTCTTTGCATCAGGGAGCAAGGATAGAATACTCCCTTTCTCTCTTGACACACTCGTGAAATATCAAGCACAACAATGCCCCACATTTTTAAGCTAAAGTGGCCTTATTCAAGCTGCACATTTAGTTGCTGGTTACCTATCCTTCATCCATTTGACTGTAGGTGATGGGTCCCCAACGGCCTTGCAAGGAAGGATGATATCCTTCATCCACGGGGTTGTTACTGTGCCACTGAATGTCAAGATTCTGGCTGGAGCTGAGCAAATAAAAGAAGAAAATTGAAATGGAGTCCCTTTTCATCTAGTCAATGGGGAAAGAACACAAACACCAAAAAGTAAATCTTTAAACCAAGCGCCAACTTGTTCCAACCTGCATTCCTATTAAACAAATTATTTCCAACTCATATGACTGGGTATTTATTTGAACATAAGCAATACTTAATATTTGGAGGAAAGGAAATCTGGGTACTATAGAATGGGAAGGGCATTGAAACAGGAAAGAATAAAACTGAGAAGCTGTTAATTACTAAGCCTATTACTTTCCTAGGTTAGGAAAAGTTAATCTTTTTGTGTATTAGTCAAACCTTATTTGAAAGGGATACCCTGGGGCAAATTGTCTCATTAAGTCATGCTTGCAGGCATAGCATCTACAACAGGGAAGAATATTATAAAATCTTAGCTAATGAATTAGAGCATATCTGTCCTATGACATCCTTGTTAAATTTTAAGTACCAACAAACAAAACATCTTATGCACCTCACTGGGATAAAAGCTGAAATCAGTCTGAACTTATTGATAGCTTTGATAATCTTTTTATGAATAAAATGCTTTCAATGGTTCAGAAGCATTTCTCTAGGAATCCTTATAATTTTATTTCTTGCTCTTCCTACAAAAGGGGGCAATTACTCAAAAAGTATTGCCTATATGAAGTTATGCCTCCTAACAATCCTAAAATCATAGATTTTCTTGACACCTGCTTTATGTTTGGGGGACTGGCTTGGGTAGCATGTTTTTCTTTCACCATATACAGCAGGTCAGGAAATAGAAGTTATTCTGGCTATTACTGATATTTCCATTCAAAATCAACATTAATGATAAAAAGAGAACGATCACACTAGATAAAATGTTGCAGTGTGGGCATCATTACAGTCCACAATCTGGCAAGAATTAGCAGTTTAAATTGGTATTGTAGATATTTATGGTACCAGCTACACAGGTAGAACTGCCAAGGGTCATAATCTGACATGTAATTTTTAGTGGCCACATCTCCACAAGATGCTTACTGCACGGTAGCTCACTACTACTGCTCCATAGCTTGTTACTACTGCGCAGTAGTGTCACTGGGCACAAACCATGACGTGACGCTACTGTGCAGTAGTAACAAGCTACTGCACATTAAGCATCACTATGCAACCATGCTGGAATGCTACTACGTAGTAATGCCAGTTACTTGGTTATGCAAGTATTAAATGACTGCACAATAACAACTGTACAGTGGGCAGCTTCTGTAGATGCACCCAATTAGGTCAATTTGGCTCAATGGGAAAATAAAAATCTTGGTTCTGATAATAATATCTACAATTGACAGACAGACAGACATTAACAGTAGAGTCAGTTTGGTTCATCTCATTTTGTGATATATGGACAGTAAATCAAAATTGTTGTAAGCTGGCTATCAAGAATTTACACCAGATATAATGTAGAATGGATATTTTCTAGTGAAAATGCAGAAATTAACTAGGATGCTATGTTAATGACATAGAGAAAAATCTTAAGCTCCTCCAGTCTAGTACCTAACTCATTTGGGGTAAAAAAAATGACTGAATGGTACCTTTGCAGTCCCTTAATACTGGGACCAGTCAGGGACAGTTCAGTCTGTGGTGAAACTTACGGTTTGGACATATGTAACATTTGGACTGGTGTAAATGCAGCTTAACCCTGAGGTGGACAGACATGCAATCCTTTTGAACTGGTATAAAGCTACCTGGAACAGTGCAAAAGTGTACCTGCAAAATCAAGCAACCTCTTGAACTGGTTCACTGTGAACTGGGTCATTGCTACATGTGGACACAAAACAATCCATGACTCAGGTTTGGCCAGCTCTGGCTATTCCATGCTGCTTTGTTGCTCCTTCTTCCCTCCTCCCACAGTGCTGCAATTGGTTGCTCTGGTACACAGCCAGAACTCTACTGCCCCCTTTTTTTTCTCTTTTTTTGGCATTTTTTTTATCCATAAGCTCTCTTACACAGCTTAATCAATGAAAGCTATCTTTCTAACAACCAATTGTGTCCTCGCTTTCTACTTGACTGCAGCCTCTCAGCATGGCCCCCCTCTCTCCCACTGCCTGAAAAACCCTTCTCTCCACCCCAAGACAGTAAACCACACTGAGGATTTTGGTCAGGCACAGACTAGTGAATTTTCTTATACTTGTGCTTAGGAGAGAAGGGAAAGCAGAAAAGTAAAAATGGCCCTAGTCAGTTCACCCACATGCTATGGCCCTCAAAGTTGTAAGTGGAAGCAGTCCTCCCTCCCTCCCTTCTCCCTCTACCCTTTTCACCCACTGTGAGGCATACTGATCTTGGTGCTCACTCCCTCCCCTAGTGTTGGAGCCACAGCACTTCAATGCGTAATAGATCAGTGGTTCTCAACCTTTTGCACCTTACATCCCAGCTACATATGGTCAAAAAATCCTGGTCCCACCGGTCAAGGAGCGGGGTTAGGGTAGGTCACCCCCAGAGGTCAGTTGAGAAGCAGGGAGGGGGTGTCCCCCAGTGGCTGATCAAAACGCGCAAAAGTGAAATGGGAAGTCACCACCATGGCCCGAGTACCACCTAGAGGACCCATGTCCCACTGGTTGAGAAACCCTATAAAAGATAAACTTTCTACCTGAAATGCTGGGGCACTGTACATGTGGACACTTTGGACCTGTGACAAGTGTGAAGACAAGTGTGAACCAATTTTCAATCAGTGACATTTTGGAACTGTTCAATGGTTATATGTATTCATGTCCTTAGAGCACTCCAATGACTATAAGTTGCTAATGGTATCCAAGGGGCCATTCCCACAAATGAATATTACAAGGACATTTTTTTTAAAGCACTCTGCTCATAGAATAACTGATCTGGTCAAAGATATGGTGAACTTTGCAATTATCTCATCAGAAATTATTCATATGGGGTGCATCCACATGAGATACTTTACTATGCAATAGACTAAGCTAATGCTCAGTAAAATGTCCTTGTCTACACACACTCAGCAATTACTGCACAGTAGGTTAGCCTAGTAGTATCTAGATTAGTTCAGCAGTATCTAGATTAGTTTAGATATTACTAGATATAGGTACTAGAAATCTGAATTAAACTAATGCACTTTTGACTCTGACCAGGAGCAAATTGCTCCCTCAGCCTAAGTAGCAGGGGGCCACAGAGGGTGGGAAGAACTGTCCTGGCTTCTTGGAAGCTGCCTCCTAGCCACGTGGAGATTGGCACAGTCCCGATGTCCACAATGTTTGGGAGGCAGCTGCCAGATAGCTGGACAGCTCTCCCCCGCCCATCAGAGATCAGGACCAGCCCCCATGCCCTCTCTCAGCCCAGGGCTGGCACCTGGGGAGTCTGGAGCTACCCCTGGATGCTGCAAAGGGTAGAGCAGGGCAGGAGCAGCCCTAGACTGACTCTCTAAATCAGCCAGGCCCATTCCCCCGAGTCCGGCAATGGCTGCCCCACCCACCCCAGCTCCCAGCCCTTTGGGGAAAAAAAGGCCCACTCACTGGGTGCTGCTGGGCGGGGGGGCGGGGGGGGCGAACCCTGCTGCCCCACACCGCCCCATGCTGACCCCTCAGAGGTGCCTCACCCGGGTCAGCTCTGG